>NC_054382.1:117080442-117277942 GCF_017654675.1 Xenopus laevis | reverse complement strand
AGAGCATAGTATTATAGAATATTATTAGTATAGAATTAGTATAGCATATTATTAGTATAGTAGAGCATAGTATTGGTATAGTATAGCATAGTATTAGTATAGCAGAGCATAGTATTATAGAATATTATTAGTATAGTATTAGTATAGCATATTATTAGTATAGTAGAGCATAGTATTGGTATAGTATAGCATAGTATTAGTATAGCAGAGCATCGTATTATAGAATATTATTAGTATAGTATTAGTATAGTATTAGTATAGCTCAGTATTAGTATAGTACAGCATAGTATTGGTATAGTATAGCATAGTATAGTATAGCATAGTATTAGTATAGCATAGCATAGTATTAGTATAGTATAGCATAGTATTAGTATAGCATAGCATAGTATTAATAGTAGAGCATAGTATTAATATAGCATAGTATTAGTATAGCTTAGTATAAGTATAGTACAGCATAGTATTAGTATAGTATAGCATAGTATTAGTATAGTAGAGCATAGTATTAATATAGTAGAGCATAGTATTAGTATCCACGATTCGGTTCAGGATTCGGCCTTTTTCAGCAGGATTCGGCCGAATCCTTCTGCCCGGCCGAACCGAATCCTAATATGCATATGCAAATTAGGGGCGGGAGGGAAATTGCATGACTTTTTGTCACAAAACAATGAATTAAAAAATGTTTTCCCCTTCCCACCCCTAATTTGCATATGCAAATTAAGGTTCGGATTCGGTTCGGTATTCGGGCGAATCCAAAATAGTGGATTTGGTGCATCCCTAATAGTATAGCATAGTATTAGTATAGTATAGCATAATTATATCTTAATTTGGATCAAGTACAAGGTACTGTTTTATTATTACAAAGAAAAAAGGAAAAAAAATTTGGATTATTTATAATGGAGTCTATGGGAGACGGCCATTCCGTAATTCTGAGCTTTCTAGATAACTGGTTTCTGGATAACGGATCCCATACCTGTACCTAATTTGTTAATTAAGAACGCTAAAGTTGAGGATATACTTCAGCAAGGTAAGTTACAGGAATCACATTCAGGGGTAATTACTGCATACTGCCCACACGCAAGAAGGATTATTTACGAATCAGGTCTGGACTGGGATTCAAAATAGGCCCTGGCATTTCAACTACCCAGAGGTCCAAACAGTCCCCCATCAGCCCACCAAATAGTGGTGGGATTGCAATTTACAGCAGCCCCTCTGGCATTTGCCAGAACCCACAGATTGCCAGTTCGGGCTTGTTATGAATGCAGTGCTTTTGGCAAAGTGCAATATTCAGCGCAAATGTACATTTTCATTATGAAGTATTTTTCCCAGAGTTTGAAGATCATTGCATAAATATTGTACTCTGCCACTTGAAAATTAGTTATAGCCAAGGGCACTGCGTCAGTCAGTGGGGCAAGTTGGGAAATGCCCCGCAAGTTGCAGGGTGACAAGTAGCCTCTCTTGGTAACTTTAAGAGTCAAATTTCCAGTATTCAAATTCAGAAATTTTGCTCTTCTAGTGCAGAGAGCCCAATTGCGTTAGGGGGTCCACATTGCTAGTGCAGAGTCCAATTAAGTCGGAGGGGGGTCCACATTGCTAGTGAGAGTGCAATTGCGCTCTCTGCACTTATGATGTAGACCCCCCTCTGGTGCTGGAAAGGTGAGCTTAGGGGTGGCAGCAGCACAAAACCACCTCAAGGTGCCAGAGGGTTAGGCATGTTTTTTGCTTATTTCATTTGTGTATGATGATTGTCACTTCTAGCACATGGCATCAGTTATGAGATTAGCGTCCAGTTCACTGAACACACGTCAGTTGTGCAGCTAGACGCAACCCACTGAGGGAGTAGTGCAGTCACTGGCAGGTCAAGGCTGGTGTTATTTCTGACTGAATGGTCATCTTTATGGGTTGCTTGCTCTGACAATGTGTCTGACGTTTCTGTAGCTTATAGAAATACTTTAGGGAAGAGCGTGGTGTACAAGCTTTCCTTTCTTATCACCTTGAGCGCATCTCAGGTCTCAGTGCTCCATGTGTATATGTGCATCTATTAAATGGGTGAGTGTAAAGACATGGTGCATTGATCACAAGATTCTCCGTAGCTCACAAGGAGTATAGCCGCTTAGAATGTGACGATACAAATGTATCTTCCGACAAAGCTCATAGGTATCACACTAAGGAACAATCTGCACTATTGTGATTGCCAAGCCAATTTGCATGACTGCTACAAAAATGACACTGCAACTGCTCAGCAGCAGAGAGAATTATCATTTCCCCTCCATGCACATGAACAAAATGGAATAAGTCAGCATTCACTAAAAGCTTTTCTACCATGCTTACACATGGAGTTGAACTATCACTGTTTTTAGTAAAGTTGATGCCAAAAAAAAAAACACCAGCAAAATGTACATCAGTAAAGCAGTCCAACTGCTGCTGCCCACCTCAATCATTATTTTGTTTGTAGAACTGCCATCAAGTAGATTGGGGCCCTAATAAAAATATATGCCCTTCCCTCACTCCTTATGCAGAAACCCAGCTCCTATCCACCCAAAACCCTTGTAAGCCCCACCACTTTTGCAAGGTACAAACTGCATCAAGTTTACATATTAAAGAGATACTGTCATGGGAAAACGTGTTTTTTTCTTTTCAAAATGCAGCCGTTAATAGTGCTGCTCCAGCAGACTTCTGCACTGAAATCCGTTTTTCAAAAGAGCAAACAGATTTTTGAATTTTGAGATCTGACATGGGGCTAGACATACTGTCCGTTTCACAAGTGCCCCCAGTCATGTGACTTGTGAGACATGTGAGATGGCGCCTACACACCAATATTACAACTAAAAAAAATACACCTGTTCGGAATTAAATTTTACATGGTAGAGTGGATTATATGCAGTGTAAACAGAGTCATTTAGAAATTAAAAACTACACCATAAAAATCATAACAGAATCCCTTTGAGTGCATTTTATATTCTGATGACAATATCCATTTAAAGGGTGTGTAGTTTAGTGGTTAGTGTTGGACTGGGTGTCCAGGGCCCATCAAGGCTGACTCTTTAAAGGGCATGTAAAGGCAAAAAAATAAAATCACATTTTTACTTTCTTTAATGAAAAAGAAACCTATCTCCAATATACTTTAATTAAAAAATGTGTACCGCTTTTATAAGAAACCTGACTGTATGCAGTGAAATTCTCCCTTCATTTACTGCTGTGGATAGGAATGGTCAGATGGTCCCTAACTGCTGAGCAGGGAAACAATCATACTTATGAACAGCAGGGGGAGCCCCCGCCTTACTTCCCAGCCATGCAGAACTCAAGCAGCTTTGTTTATGATGATCCCTATGCAGCCCAGACCACACTGAGCATGTGCACAGTCTTAGTCTTGCAAAGATGTTTAACAAAGTTACAAGATGGTGACCCCCTGTAGCCAACTTTGAAAGCATAAATTATTTGTTTGATTAGGCTTGTGGTGCAGTAAGTTCATGTTTATATTTAGTATACAAAATACAGCATTTCTAGCCTTATTCTATTTTAGACTTTACATGCCCTTTAAGGCCCACCTCCCTCACCCCCTTTTTGAACACCCACCCTCCTTCCCCACCAAATATATCACCTCTCTCCTCTTGGGCCGTAGCTCTCAGCTAGGGTGAGGGGGCAATGACCAAGCTGCAAATCTCAGACAGCAAAGTTGTCCACAGGTGTTTAGGGGCCCAGAAGGGGCTGGGGCCCGCAGGGTTTTATCCAGGTCCCACCCCAGTCCAAACCTGGTTAGTACCTTCTGTGTAACCCCAAAACGTCAGTCTGCAATGTGTTTTTGATACAATAAAGGAAAACATTTCCAGAGTGCCCTTGACTTTATTTTGAATACCTGGATTTGGGAATTTGGCCATTTCCTACAGTGAGCACCAGATGACAGTACTTCTACTTTGCAACGCTGGTGTCCTGAGTTCAATTCCTGCCAGTGTACTATCTGCAAGGAGTTTGTATGTTCTCACTGTGTCTGTATAGGGGTAATCTGCTGTGATTATAATTGCTAGCCTTAGAACCCAGGCAGCACTCTTTGTTGTAGAAAAGCTGACCCAGGGTACTAATCAAATGAGTGCTGCGCTCGTGCATGCACCTCCAGGGCAGCAACAAGAAAACCCTGGGATGAGAGAAAAGATGATGGAGTTGTTCTCAGTACTCAATGGTGGCAAGTGCACACTAGTGCTCCAATCAGGGGGTGCAACAAGTTCCCTCTATGAGAGACAGGTAAAATTCAGGGGTGGTGAGGTCCATTGTGGGCAAAGAAAAGACTGATGAACACATTTTAATAAGTCCTGTAGTCAATTATTTACCTGAAAGTGTATTGCCTCTAGTAATCACCTGATGAAGGATATGTTTATCCGAAACATTTTGTGTGAAATAAAGACACATTGAATTGTTGTGGTTATTTGAAGCTGATTTGGAAGGTTTGTGGCTGGATGGGGCTGCTACTCTGTTGGAGATACCCTGAATACAGTGAGTGAGGGATCCCCAAAATATTTGAAAAAGATTTGCCTCTAGTAATGACATATCAATAAGACAGTCAAGGTATACTTTCAGTGTGATAACAAAACCTAATTCTGTGTAATATTTCAGCTCGTGTGATGAGCTCTAAGCAGAATCAACATGCTGCAGAGAATGGCAGTTTCCAAACTATCACTGGTGGGATAATAGCATGTCATGAGTCCAGCTGAGCCTTTCTTGTGCTCCAGCCATTATTCTGCTTCTTATTTGAATGCCTTTCTAAATGCTTTAAATCATTGAGCACTGCAGGTCTACCCAGCATGAACCAGGACACTATCAAAGATCTAAAAGAAACAGGGAGAAGAAAATGCTAAATGGGTAGAAAAGATCTTTTATTTTTTTACGTTAATGGGACATGGGGCCTTTTGAAGAGTTATGCCTTTTGCAGGAAAAGCTTCCAAGATAAAAAAAAATCCAAGAAGTGTCTCCGAAACATGACGACCGCTGGGACTAATGCACAGGGGCAAGGTAAAAACACAGAAACTAATAGCGATAATTATAGGCATTCATGTCATATATATATATATATATATATATATATATATATATATGAAGATTCCTCTGTGTTCCTTGCTTTATCATAGCTGATAACAACTCCACAGGCCACAAGAAAATTCCAGCAAATATGAAATGTAAGGTAGCGAGATCTCACCGACAACTTTGCCAATGTATTCACTGGTGTTTTTCTGCACCTCTGCTTTTAGTCATGATGAAGTGGAGCTCTGTAGGTGGGAAATCACAGATGAGTCACTGATTTGTAATGTAGCAGTGAAAATAAATAGGATGACAAGCTCTTGAGGGCCTGTTAAGTCTGAATTTGTGATACTTTATAATCAAGGCTGGGAAATGAACAGAACATTTGGACGCGCATTGGTACACTTAAAGGCATGCTGGTGCTTTATTGCAAATATTTGTCATTGTATCAGTAAATAAATGGATGATAGAACTTAAATGAAAAATCGAAATAACAAAACAGGGCCCTTACAGTGGAAATATGGATATGTTCAGGAATATTAATTAAAGAAGGACAAAAGTTTTAAAGAGAATCTGGCTAGAAATTCTGTATTTTATATATATTTATTTATATATATATATATATATATAAAAACATCGTAGGAATTCCGCACACCATTACTGAACTCGATTGACCCGAGTGCTACTCACAAATTAGGAATAGATACGAAGCTTGGATACGTGGGTGCACATCAGGAGCCTTTAGACAAAAAAATAATGATAAATTAAAAATATAAACTTTTATTAGAACATTTTAAAATAGGTCAACGTTTCGGTCTCCACCTAAGACCTTTGTCAAGACCATAACAAATGTTAAAATGTAGCTAATTAAATAAAGAAAGTATACTTATATATATATATACACAGAATTACTGCACCAGCCTAAAGGCAGGCCTGGATTTACTATCCAGGTGCCCCTAGGACGACTCTGCTTGCTCCCTCCCCTTCCCCTTCCCTTCCCTGTCTCCTTCCCTTCCCCAAGTATTTGATTGACGTACAGCACCAAAACAAGAAGATTTTTGTACGCAACGGACCTGGACCTGGATAAGCGACGTTTCAGGCTACACAGAGCCTTTTTTCAAGCTTGAAAAAAGGCTCTGTGTAGCCTGAAACGTCGCTTATCCAGGTAATGCCAAATGTTCTAATAAAGGCATTTTTATCTACAAAAATCTTCTTGTTTTGGTGCTGTACGTCAGTCAAATACTTTGAAGAGGATTGGAAGGTGGCCAATCAGGGTACGTGCACCAGGCTCTATAAGTTGACAAAGTTTGGGAGCTGATTCTACTATACAAGCAAGTATCCTTCCCTTCCCCTTCCATGTCCCCTTCCCCTACCTGTCCCCTACCCTTTCCCCTCCCCTTTCCTGTCCCCTGCCTTTATGTACACGCATGCACACATGTAGAATGCGTTAATGACCCATGGCTCCAAAGTTGTCCACAAAAACTCCTTAGCCTATCACCTTGTTACGCCTTTATTTGAGTGTCAGTGGCACTAGGTTTAAAGGGGACCCGTCACCCAAAAAAAATATTCAAAATCCTATTTTATCACATTAGTCAAGCAAAATGAACTTTAATTACACTATATAAATTATCTGAATCTTGTTTCCTTCAGTCTGGGAATTCAAAATGATAGCAAACAGGCAGGAGCCATTTTGTGGACACTGTTATTAAGACAAGCCTTGTATCACCTCAGAATCTTGTTTGTGCACCAGAATGGGGGACCTGATGTCCATCCCCATGTACTGGCTACACAATTAAATGGTGAAGAGAACGGGGGAATGTGGGGAGAGCAGTGACATCTAGGAAGTGCTGAATGGAAAGTGAAAGTAATTGCTTTCCTCGCCTCTATGCCTAAGGCAGACAATATTTGATTGACAGTTGAGATTTTTAAATGAGTTTACAGCTATGAATGCTTTAATAAAAATTTTTTAGATTTCATGGTTAATTTTCATGTTTAATTTTAATATACAGTTTTTTGTGTCTGGGTGACAAGTCCACTTTAAAGTTCAGCTTTTCGATCTACTTCTTCTACTGTATCTTCTGAGTATCTCCAGTATTTCTGAACCAATGTGGGTGTGGTTGGGCAGCATGCCGCCCCCCTAAAATCCTAACGCCCTAGGCCCGGGCCTTGGTGGCCTCTCCACAAATCCGGGCCTGGTGGTGCTCACTGGTATAACCCGGGGGCCAGTGCAGTTTTCTGCTGATAGGAGCACCAGCCTGGGGTGTGAGTTAAATATATAGAAAAAAAATGTTAGGCATTTGAGGGTGCCTAACTTTTGGCACCCCCAAGTAAAGAGCACCTTCTCCTTTAATAGAAGTTCTATATATGAAAGAATGATGAGCAGGCCCAGATTTGTGGAGAGGCCACCAAGGCCCGGGCCTATGGCGGCATGATTTTAGGGGGCGGCATGCTGCCCAACCACACCCACATTGGTTCAGAAACACTGGGGATGTGCAGGAGATACACTCGTTTTTTTTAATTTCCTGTGCGCCAATTCCCATTGCTTCGGTCCTGATGATGGAAATTTTAGCAAATAAAAAGGAGGGGACAGGGGCGAGGAATGACAGTGGACCTAGGGGCGCGCACTATGTAAATCCGGCCCTGATCATGACAGACAACTTTGCAATGCCCTACAATGGGGAACTTTCTGTGTTTTTGGTGCACTGTGAGATGCACTGCAGAGGGGAAACGAGAGAGCACTGATGATTTGCAGAGAACTGTCATCTTGTAATGGAAATGAACACGGGTAACACTTGACTACAGAGTCTCTGTGGGATTGATATCAGCGACAAGGTGAAGCTCTCTCTCTTAATGCAGTGAATTAGGCCTATGATATGAGAACTGTATATTTTGCTGCACTGGGCACTGTGGGTGATGAATAAAGTTACATTGTGCAAGTCTTTGGCATAATCTATAGTTAATTCTTCCCAATCTAATACAAGTCTGAAATGCTGAACTGAAAGTGGTTAACTGGTGGCCTAAAGCAAGACATTTCACTACTTGCATTCCAGTCAATCTTCTGTAGCCTACAATAAATGTATCACCTTTTCAACCGCACCCACAGCAAATATGTCAATCTTCATTTTCCCAATGCATTGCAATAATAATGTTAAGGTACAAAGGGGATGAGATGATTGCAGGGAGCTTGATTTAAAGGGATATTGAAGCATTTTTGAAAATGATCAATGCCCCTTAAAGGCCCAACCTTTGGCCAAGTACAGGTAGTACAGAAAGGCTGTTTCCCATAGACTCCATTTTAACCAAATAATTCAGATTTTTAAAAATGATTTAATTTGTATCTGTAATAATAAAACAGTACATTGTACTTGATCCAAATTAAGAACAGCCATTCAAGCTGAAAAAGGAGAAAAGGCACAGGATACACAGCAGATAACAGATAAGCTCTGTAGTATACAATGGGATTCTTCAGAACTTATCTACTGTGTATCCTGTGCTTGAATGGCTGCCCCCATGGCTACACAGCAGCTTGTTTATATAAACTATAGTAGTACTTATCTGTTATCTACTGTGTATCCTGTGCTTGAATGGCTGCCCCCATGGCTACACAGCAGCTTGTTTATATAAACTATAGTAGTACTTATCTGTTATCTACTGTGTATCCTGTGCTTGAATGGCTGCCCCCATGGATACACAGCAGCTTGTTTATATAAACTATAGTAGTAATTATCTGTTATCTATTGTATATCCTGTGCTTGAATGGCTGCCCCCATGGCTACACAGCAGCTTGTTTATATAAACTATAGTAGTAATTATCTGTTATCTACAGTGTATCCTGTGCTTGAATGGCTGCCCCCATGGCTACACAGCAGCTTGTTTATATAAACTATAGTAGTACTTATCTGTTATCTACAGTGTATCCTGTGCTTCAATGGCTGCCCCCATGGCTACAAAGCAGCTTGTTTATATGAACTATAGTAGTGTTTCTGAAGCAAACACACCAGTTTTACCAGTGCAGGGCAACACTACTAATTTGGAGTGTTTGGTCATTTTTCCAAAGTATTCTAAAGAGTTTTTCATCAGCACAGATAGCTACACATGTCCCCTGCACAGAGTAGATGTGATTTGATTTTGCACACAGTTCAATAATTATAAATGGTTCATTTTCTCAGGGAAGGGTGTGTGGATTTTTTTTTTAATACAGATCATTGCTAGAAGCTAAGGCGTAAAGCTTGATACCACGGACCTGTGTGATGAATAAGAGAAAATCTATTAATCGAATTATTTTAATAGGAGATGTCACTTGACATCCCCACGCACCCCTGCAAGAAAGTTGTCTCTTCCCAGCCCCCCCTGACAGCCATTGTGTCTGCTCCCACTATTGTTATAGCGTTGACTTCAAACTCCACAACTGTAACAGCAGTTTTGCTTTCACATCTGTTCATGTTTGATACACGTGCGGATGATGCAACATATAGTAACAAATATACATGTAAGAATTCTTTATCCATTTGCTTGTGAAAAGTTTCATGAAAGAGATGAACTAGAAAATAACCACGATGATGATGATGATGCTGGTTACATGAAATAAAAGGAGATCTAGGCTTTCCCTGTATGTTAGACATCAGTTACTGGATTATTATGTTGGTCTGAAAAAAAACAAAAAAATGTTCGTCGACTTCAGCTTATTCTTACGCTTCTTACTCTTAATGCCCCCATTTTCTAAATGCATCTTCTCCTATTGGTGGGAGGAGCCAACAACAGCCAATCAAATGTCACCCATTGCCTTTGAAAGGGGAAATTTAAGTTGGTGTCACCCTTACAGTTTTGAGGCTACACTCACCAAACTTGAATCACATAGTTATGGGGTCAACCCAAATGAAAAGGTGATATTGGTTGGAGGCCCAAAAGTGGGAGGAGCCAACATCTGCATTGACAGTGAATGTGGAAATTTTAATTGCTGTCACTTTTACAGCATTGAGGCCACACTCACCAAACTTGAATCTCATAGTCATGGGGTCAACCAGAATGAAAAAGCAATATTGCGTGGCTGCCCAAAGGTGGGAGTAGCCAACAACAGCATTGACTTTGAATGGGGAAATTTAAATTGCTGCCATGTTTACAGTTTTGAGGCTACACTCACAAAACTTGAATCACATAGTCATGGGGTCAACCCAAATGAAAAAGGCGATATTGGTTGGACGCCCAAAGTGGGAGAAGCCAACAAGAGCATTAAATTTGAATGGGGAAATGTAAACTACTGCCATTCTCACATGTTTGATGCCAGTGTCCGCAAACTTTTCACAGTTGGTCACTGGAGGACTAAGGTTAAAGGTTGTAAAAAGTGGGCAGAGCCAACAACAGCCAATCAGATTTTAGTGAGTTCAAACCAACATGAAGTTAGTTCTAAAACTTCCCTTTCTAGTTACCTTTATTCTGGGACCATATTCAGAATTCTCCAGATGTAGTGGGGTCCCAGTCCCGATTACAATTTTTGGTATTAGTGCCTGTAGGATATTGTGATTAGATGATTGTTTTTTTGGGAAAGGTGCAATGTGCACAGAATGCACTTTATCTCATTCAAATTTGCAGCCTGCGCCTGAAACACAGCTCTTTGCAGTCCTAGAAAAGAGAACCTCACTATGGGGCAAATTTATTAACCTCCAAAAAATCGCCAGCGACGGCTTCGATCACATCACAACACTTTGCCAGGCGTAGATTCGCCAGGACAATGCTAAATCACTAAAATCCAAAGTTGCGTCCAGGGCGCCGAATGCTGTCGAAGTAGCGCTAGTTACTGCAGCAAGCAAATCTACGTTGCGCTAGCGTTGCATACACCAGGAAGTTAAAGTTGAATGGACGTATATGTTGCAGCAAATACATTACATTACACAAGCCTGGGAAACCTTAATAAAATAAGATAGAGTTGTTATAATGCCCTACACATGAGCCCAGTGTATAGTTTATGTCCCATATGTAAGGAAATGTAGGGGGGAAGCCAGTTACCCCCCAAAAAATTAAGCTCTTTTTCAACCTATTGACCTGAAAAAGGAAAAGACGCCAGCGTTTTTTGGGACTTAGAAAAATTTTCAACTATTTTTTGAGGAACTCCCATCTACTCTATTGCACTTCACCTGGTCTGAGGTGGTGAAGGCAAGTCTGGCGCAAAAGGTAATGTTCAGTAAAATCTGCATCTTAGTGAATTTGAGTAGTTACGTTCCTTCGCCAGAGCACAAATTCCCCAGGCGTAAGGGAGCAAAGTACCACTAGAGCCTATCTCTTTCGCTAGCGAAATTACGCCGGCGACCATTAGTAAATCAGCAAAGTTCCGAAATGACGTCACGCTGGCAAATTTTCGATAGCCTTAGTAACTTACCCACAGGTATTCAGTGCTGATTGAATTTACCATAGGAAGTAAACTAGGGATGCACCGAATCCACTTTTTTGGATTCGGCCGAACCCCCGAATCCTTCACGAAGGATTCGGCCGAATACCAAACCGAATCCGAACCCTAATTTGCATATGCAAATTAGGGGTGGGAAGGGGAAAACATTTTTTACTTCCTTGTTTTCTGACAAAAAGTCACGCAATTTCCCTCCCTGCCCCTAATTTGAATATGCAAATTAGGATTCGGATTCGGTTCGACCGGGCAGAAGGATTCGGCCAAATCCGAATCCTGCTGAAAAAGGCCGAATCCTGGCCGAATCCCGAACCGAATCCTGGATTCGGTGCATCCCTACAACACATAAGTTGACCTCTCCTTTAAGTGAAACAACTTACAACCATGTAAATCATTTCTTGTTATTTCCTGACAGTCACCCAGACATCTTTGCGAGCTGTGCCGTGTTGTGATACAGACAGCAACCTGCTCGAAGGAGAAGAGAGTTCTACAACACAGGTTCACAAGTCAGAAAAGGAATAGTAAACAGATACGATGGGTCATTTACAAAGTTCAAGAGTGGAGCAAAGTGCAAAACACTTGTGCCCAGGTCTGCCCTTTTCATAAATTCCAATGGACTCTATGCTCCAACATAGAGTGCAGGGATTTGCATGTGTCCCATAGTACAGAGTTGCCTGTATGTGCTAGAGGTGCATAGAGTAGCCACATCCCAGGCTCAATTGCTTTTTGAATAAGGGCACGCTTTTGCTCCTCTTGATATCTGTGAAATCACTGACAATTTAATATTATCATTCTGATATGTTATTGGAAAGTGGCTTGCAACTGCATTTTCTTTCATTAGGCAATTTTTTTTGTTTGGTTTTCCATCCCCTTTAAAGATGCACATACATGAATGTTCTAGAATGTCATAATAAAGTTTATCATAGCATCTTTACCTTGGACCCCTGGACCCGCCCCCACTTTTTTTTTTTTTTTATAAATTATCAAGGTACAATGTGGTCATACGTTTGGGAGTCACATCACCGCTACTGCAATTGTTCATTGGAATATTAGGATTGCGGGTATGGGAACTGTTATTAAGAATGCTGGGGCTTTCCAGATAACAATACCTTAAAGGGATACTGTCATGGGAAAAAAAATTTTTTTCAAAATGAATCAGTTAATAGTGCTGCTCCAGCAGAATTCTGCACTGAAATCCATTTCTCAAAAGAGCAAACAGATTTTTTTATATTCAATTTTGAAATCTGACATGGGGCTAGACATTTTGTCAATTTCCCAGCTGCCCCATGTCATGTGACTTGTGCTCTGATAAACTTCAATCACTCTTTACTGCTGTACTGCAAGTTGGAGTGATTATCACCCCCTCCCTTTTCCCCCCAGCAGCCAAACAAAAGAACAATGGGAAGGTAACCAGATAGCAGCTCCCTAACACAAGATAACAGCTGCCTGGTAGATCTAAGAACAACACTCAATCGTAAAAACCCATGTCCCACTGAGACTCCTTCAGTTACATTGAGAAGGAGAAACAGCAGCCTGCCAAAAAGCATTACTCTCCTGAAGTGCAGGCACAAGTCACATGACATGGGGCAGCTGGGAAATTGACAAAATGTCTAGCCCCGTGTCAGATTTAAAAATTGAATATAAAAAAATCTGTTTGCTCTTTTGAGAAATGGATTTCAGTGCAGAATTCTGCTGGAGCAGCACTATTAACTGATTCATTTTGAAAAAAAATTTTTTTCCCATGACAGTATCCCTTTAAGTCAGGGGTCCCCAACCTTTTCTACCTGTGAGCCACATTTAATTGTAAAAAACGTTGGAGAGCAACATAATCATGCAATAATCATGCTCCTACAGGTGCAAAATATGGAATGTTATTGGTAATTGGTAGCCCCTATGTGAACTTGCAGCCCACATGAGGCTCTGTTTGGCAGTGCAATTGGTTTTAGTACCACTAAAGCTTGCCTTCAAGCCAGGAATTCAAAAATAAGAACCTGCTTCGAAGTCACTTTGAAGTGACCTGGAGCAACATCCAAGAGGTCGGAGAGCAACATGTTGCTCACGAGCCACTGGTTGGGGATCACTAGCTTAAGTCTACTAGAAAATCAAATAAGCATTACATAAACCATATAGGCTGATTCTGCTTCCAATAAGGATTAATTATATCTTAGTTGGGATCATGTACAAGCTACTGTTTTATTATTACAGAGAAAGAGGAAATCATTTTAAAAAATTTGGATTATTTGGATTAAATGGAGTCAATGGGAATCGGCCTTTCTGGATAATGGATCCCATACTTGTACATATATAGCAGCGACAGAATAAGTGGGTGGTTTCAGCAGCGCTCTGTTCTCGAATGCTGTGCTTGGAAAATTATATACAGTGATGTCCTTGAATGCCCTATTCTGCTCATCTGTATATAAACACTTACATTTTGCTGGATAAAGCTCAGTGATCAATGTTAGGCCTGCTGAGGGTCCTGACTGCAGAATGATGTAATAACCAGCCATATGTACAGCTCTATCATTGTGCTCTCTAGGTAATACAATAAAATACAAATGCATGTAACTTTATATTTACTGTATGTAAATGTTATACTTCTTTATTTTTTTTAAAAAAAACCCTATTAACACACCATATTACTATGCAAATTGCACATTTCTTCTCTGATACTTTTGCAAAGATCCTTTAAAACGTCTTAGCAATGCCATCAGCTAATTAAAGAAAAGAGACACAAACAGCTGCCTTGATAGAAATAAAAAGGCTCATGCAGCAGTAGGTGGCAATTACTCTTCTGGGCTTTGTGTCATCAGACATGGAGACTAAACCAGCGAGGAGCAGAGGTTGCCACGGCTGCTCTACAATGGCCAGAGTATCATCTTAAAGGAAATGAACACCGTTTGTATGAGAGGCTGATGAAACAGGTAAGATAGAGAGAGGCTTGATCATTATTAAAATGGTTTTGGTTTGGAGAATGCACGGCTGAAGAGTGTTGGCCATTCACTGGTTATTGGTAATGGCCATTACAGCCAAGGAGAACAGAACTGGAAGAAGCTCTTAAAGGAACAGTAACTCAAAATAAAAGCATTTTAAAATAATAAAAATATAATGTACTGTTGCGATGTATTGGTGAAAGTTATGGGGCACATTTACTTAGGGTTGAATATCGAGGGTTAATCAACCCTCGATATTCGACCGTCGAAGTAAAATCCTTCGACTTCGAATATCGAAGTCGAAGGATTTACCGCATTTCCTACGATCGTACGATTAAATCTTTCGAATCGAATGATTCGAAGGATTTTAATCCATCGATCGAACGATTTTCCTTCCATCAGAAAATTGTTAGGAAGCCTATGGGGACCTTCCCCATAGGCTAACATTGCACCTCGGTAGGTTTTAGGTGGCGAAGTAGGGGGTCGAAGTTTTTTTTTAAAGAGACGGTAGTTCGAATAGTTGAACGATTTTTAGTTCGAATCGTTCGATTCGAAGTCGTAGTCGAAGGTCGAAGTAGCCAATTCGATGGTCGAAGTAGCCAAAAAAATCATTCGAAATTCGAAGTTTTTTTTATTCTATTCCTTCACTCAAACTAAGTAAATGTGCCCCCATGTGTTTGCTTTAGAAACACTATTACTATTACAGTTTATATAAACAAGCTGCTGTGTAGCCAAAATAAGATAAGGCATAGTCTACATAGCAGATAACAGAATGTAATAGAATGCAATGGTATTCAGCAAAGTGTATCTGTTATCTGCTATGTAACCTGAGCCTTGAATGGCTGCCCCCATGGCTACGTAACAACTTGTTTATATAAGCTATAGTAGCCTTTATGAAGAAAACACACCAGTTTAACCAGTGCAGAGAAACAGTCTATAATGTTTTATTTACTTTAGAACACATTCGTTTTTTTTAGTGTTACTGTTCCTTTAACTAAAATTTTGCCTGATTGCTCCTTACAGACAAAATATACATATACGTATAACTGTTTTGATCACATGTAAGGCTAATAGAACAGCCTGCAGGAACTTAACCTAAAGAAAAACTGGAATGTGTGCCTTATAGTGAGGTCATACTCCAAATACAGCTGAGACCCTCACCAACCCCACCCCAAATGCTGGTACAGTTATGGGACCTATTATCCAGAATGCTCGGGACCTGGGGTTTTCCGGATAACGGATCTTTCCGTAATTTGGGTCTTCATGCCTTAAGTCTACTAGAAATTCATTTAAACATTAAATAAACCCAATAGGCTGGTTTTGCTCCAATAAGGATTACTTATATCTTAGTTGGGATTAAGTACAAGTTACTGTTTTATCATTACAGAGAAAAAGGAAATCATTTTAAAAAATTTGGATTATTTGGATAAAATGGGGTCTATGGGAGACAGCCATTCCGTAATTCGGAGCTTTGTGGATATCGGGTTTCCGGATAAGGGATACCTGTACATCATTTGACTACATCAAATTACTATCTGCTTTCTAAAGGTGGCCATAGATGTAGAGATCCGCTCGTTTGGCGATGTCATTGAGGTGGGCCATATCGGGCTGATCCAATCGTGGGCCCTAGGGCCCAGTGATCGGATCATAATGCATCCGATACAGACATTTTCTTATATTTGTGGCCACTGCAGTCAATTTTGACTGCACTAGACAACTCTCTGGGCAACTCCATGGACAGACAACGTGGAGCAACTGTTGATCCTACTGTTTCCAATCAATCTATATACAGTATGTCATTAGTATTTATGAAGGGTATTGCCAAACAGGAAGGAACCTTCAGCATGTAATGTGACATTTCGGGCAACAGATAATCATACTATTTAAATTTAGTTTTGATAGATAGATAGATAGATAGATAGATAGATAGATAGATAGATAGATAGATAGATAGATAGATAGATAGATAGATAGATAGATATAGGTAGATAGATATGTCAATGTATGGCATAATTAATCCTCTTATCTTATAATAATAGAACAATCCCTGCACAACACAGGGTCTATGCGACCAAAATTTGCCTCAAAGCCAGGAGGAATTGAAAAATAAGCTCCTGCTTTGAGGCAACCAAAGCAAAATCCAAGGGGTTGGTGAGCAAGTGGTTAGTTAAGGGATAACGCCTTTTAAAAGTTTTATTGGGTTTTACAAAAACAAGCAAGATATAACATTGGTCCATTGAAGGACTATAACACAAACTTATACAGCTTAGAGAGTTAGGTGTCCTAGAAGAATTTGATCATGGAGAATACACCTAAGCTGTTATTAGAGCTAAGTAAGAAAACTAAGGTAAAACAAAACATATTAACTTAATAACGCTCAGCTAATCTTGAAAGTATAACAAGTAAGATATTATTAAAGGGATCCTGTCATCGGAAAACATGTTTTTTTCAAAACGCATCAGTTAATAGTGCTACTCCAGCAGAATTCTGCACTGAAATCCATTTCTCAAAAGAGCAAAGAGATTTTTTTATATTCAATTTTGAAATCTGACATGGGGCTAGACATTTTGTCAATTTCCCAACTGCCCCTGGTCATGTGACTTGTGCCTGCACTTTAGGAGAGAAATGCTTTCTGGCAGGCTGCTGTTTTTCCCTTTCAATGTAGCTGAATGTGTCTGTCACGGTCGGCACCCAACACCAGAACAAATGCCAAGCACCCTGGTCTCGGCTTGTGCTTCACCTGTAGTGTGACCGCCTTTGGCCTCGGGAGGAGCCCTCAGCTACTTGGATGCCACCAGGACTTATACGAGAGGTGCAAGGCTAGATGTTCTGGATAGGCAGAGGGACACGACTGTTAGCGAGAGTCTTTGGGCTGAAGGTCGTAGTACAAGGCGTTAAGCAATAGAGTAGTCAGATCAGGCCGGGTCGGGGCAGGCAGAGAGTAAACGTAGTCAGGCAGGCAAGGGTCAAACCAGGGAGTCAATCAGAAGGGTTAAGCAGAAGGAGTAGTCAGTATTCAGGCAAAGGTCAGGATCCAGAGCTCAGAATAGTCAAAAAGCCAGGCAGGGGTCACAACAGAAATCAAAACAGGTTCAAAACAGGATAGCAAATGCTCAGAGAGCTCCAGGAACAAATTCCTATCATGGGCAATGATCTACAAGCCAAAATCCCCTTTTGAGCGTTTGAATTTCGCGCCATTGCGCGCCTCTGCGCACTGACGTCATCACGCCAGCGCATCCGCGTCTAAGGAGCGGTGACAGGGCAGATAGAGGGTGTCCCCGCCGCACCCGTAGACCACCAGGGTGAGTTTCTTTTATTACAGTGTCTCAGTGGGACATGGGTTTTTACTATTGAGTGCTGTTCTTAGATCTACCAGGCAGCTGTTATCTTGTGTTAGGGAGCTGTTATCTGGTTACCTTCCCATTGTTCTTTTGTTTGGCTGCTGGGGGGAAAGGGAGGTGGTGATATCACTCCAACTTGCAGTACAGCAGTAAAGAGTGATTGAAGTTTATCAGAGCACAAGTCACATGACTTGGGGCAGCTGGGAAATTGACAATATGTCTAGCCCAATGTCAGATTTCAAAATTGAATATAAAAAAATCTGTTTGCTCTTTTGAGAAATGGATTTCAGCGCAAAATTCTGCTGGAGCAGCACTATTAACTGATTCATTTTGAATTTTTTTTTTCCCCATGACAGTATCTGCTGGAACATGTAAGTGACCACAAACACATCACAAATGTAAATAAACATTTTGAATTGAGTTACAAACTGGGATAACGCCTATGTGCCTCTCCCACCTGCCCCTCATGAATAAGCATTGTATTTATTTGGGCACCTGCATCAATTCATCTAAGGTGAAAGTCAGGGTGCAAAGTGGAAAAACATGGGAGACTGCATCCGGTTTTTGCACTTTTCAACACTACCTTACAAGTTTTAAATGACCCCTAATCTTTCTTCACAGTTGCTCTTTCTAACCTAAGAGTTGGAAGTGTACTCTCTCTGAAGGTCTTTATTACCATTTACTTTGACATGATGAACCTCTATTTACTAAGTTGGCACACACATATATCTAACTAGAATTTTGGCCCTTGCCTTTTCAGTTAAACAAAATTTCTATTTCCCTTATGAAGGTTCCTGAATGATGTGGTCCCTTTATTCCAATTCAATGTTTTTTCCTTACAACAAGTGTTAACTTTTAGCAAGATTTACCCATGAAATATAAATTTAGCTTCTGCAGCAAAGAAAAACAAGCTTAATTAATGCAAGCAGAATTTTAATCAGTGCAAGCCTATGGAAATTACCTCCACATGAAGATACTATTTAAAACATTTTCGCTGCTAAAATGTTAATTATGAGAAAGGAAGCTATATCATCAAACTGTGAAAAGTAATTTCTCCTTCCTCTAGGTTTTCATCTTCCAGTTTTCCCTATAATATAAAAGGAAAGACTTGTGAAATCAGAACAGAATCAAGTTGCTGCCTTTTCGGGAAAAACATATTTCTCCTGCAATAATAACATTGGCATTATGTACCATATTCACCAACTAGGTGGCAACCCTAGACTAGTCTCAATCAGGCCCGGATTTTGGCCTTGGGCACCCTTACAGCACTGTGGGGTTGCAGGCAGTGCTATATTAATGGGGAAAGCACAGGTCTTGTCATTGCACCAGGGTTAAAAGGGCAGAATCAGTGCCCTTTTTTTTGCACCCTACTCTGCACTTAATAAAGCAGCCAAATTATTGACAGGGTGTAGGTAGAGGCTCAGGGCTGCAATGCAAAATGTTGTGCAGGGTTACCACTCCACATACTTTATATGCCCAATGATCACCATTTCCCCATACCTTCTATACACCCATGTATCCGAATGCCTGCATGTGATATTGTGAAATTTACCTTGCTATGGCCCTTAAAGTGGACCTGTCACCCAGACACAAAAATCTGTATAACAAAAGTCCTTTTCAAATTAAACATGAAATCCAATTTCTATTTTTTATTAAAGCATTCATAGCTGCTGTAAGCTCATTTAAAAATCTCAGCTGTCAATCAAATATTGTCTGCCCCTCCTCTATGCCAGTGGCATAGAGGCGGGGCAGACAATTACTTTCACTTTCCATTCAGCACTTCTTAGATGTCACTGCTCTCCCCACATTCCCCTGTTCTCTTTACCATTTAATTGTGTAGCCAGGGCAAGGAAATGGACATCAGGTCCCCCATTCTGGTGCACAAACAAGATTCTGAGATGATACAAGACTTGTCTTAATAAAACTGTCCACAAAATGGCTGCTGCCTGCTTGCTATAATTATAAATTCCCAGACTGAAGGAAACAAGATTCAAATAATTTATATAGTGTAATTAAAGTTCATTTTGCTTGACTAATGTGATAAAATAGGATTTGGAATGTTTTTTTTGGGTGACGGGTCCCCTTTAAAGGACATGGAAAGGCTAAAATAGAATAAGGCTAGAAATGCTGTATTTTGTATACTAAATATAAACAAGAACTTACTGCACCACAAGCCTAATCAAACAAATAATTTATGCTTTCAAAGTTGGCTACAGGGGGTCACCATCTTGTAACTTTGTTATACATCTTTGCAAGACTAAGACTGTGCACATGCTCAGTGTGGTCTGGGCTGCTTAGGAATCATCATAAACAAAGCTGCTTGAGTTCTGCATGGCTGGGAAGTAAGGCGGGGGCTCCCCCTGCTGTTCATAAGTATGATTGTTTCCCTGCTCAGTAGTTAGGGACCATCTGACAATTCCTATCCACAGCAGTAAATGAAGGGAGAATTTCACTGCATACAGTCAGGTTTCTTATAAAAACTGTAGACATTTTTTAATTAAAGTATATTGGAGATAGGATTCTTTTTCATTAAAGAAAGTAAAAATGGGATTTTATTTTTTTGTCTTTGCATGCCCTTTAAGCCCAAATACCATAGCCTGGATCCTGATTAGTGGAATTTCATCTTTATTTTGCTTTGCATGCACATAGTGTTTTGAATGCTGTATAAATAATGTATTTAAGTGATGATAGTGAATATATAGGGAAGCTTTGGAGCTGCGCTTTTGATGTATTTGTGAAAGTTATGCAACTCCCAAGGTACCTTTCTATCTTAAATCTACATTTTGAAATAAGGCTGGATCTCAGGAAATGTATAAATAAATGACATGCTGAGAAAAAGAAATGCTATTAAATTGTACTTGGTCTACTGCACAAATCTAGGAGAGTTGCATGTAAAAATGACACAAATATTAGTTTCGCAGAGCAATGTTTCAATGTCACTGCTGTTATTTAAAGGGAAAAAATCTCCATTAATTGATAATGATGATTAAAGGGCCATTGGAAGACAGCAATGTAACTTTTATCTACTAACTTTTGTCTGGAGTGCATTTCCTGCAAATAATGTGACTGCACCTACTTTTAAATGGTTCTTTGTTGCCATGCTGGGGGTAATTTGATCTTTATAACAGAGTATTTTTAATGCATGGTAACAATGTAAACACTTGCGCTTGCTTGCGCTCTAGCATGTCTGATGCTAGCTAATGTATAGAGAGCAACGTCACCAAGTCGGATTACTCATCCGTGGAAGTGAAGTAGGCGGATGTGATGTCACATAACCAGAAGTATAGGAAGTGCACGAACGGAGAGCCTTTGTAAGCAATTAAACAAAAATTTAGCACACGTCAGAATCCCCTTGACAAAGGCCCCATTGGGGCTATTCTAATTTTCTTAGTAGGTGTATCCGCTCCTTGTTGTTTGTTTTTGTTGCCTAATTATATTACTATTACACTATTTTTTATATATATCTTTCTTGCTTTTGAATTTTTTTTCAGGTCAAAACTTTTTTTTCAAAGACTTTCTGCCTGGTTTTCCAAATTAAGACTCCCCTATACTGGCACAGAGATCAGCCAATTGCCAATCACCAGGTCATAGTCTTGCCCCAAGACTATGCAATCAGGTAACATAAAAGAAAATATATCCCGATTTATACATTTTGTTTGTTTTTTTTACATCATGTTATCAGTGTAAATAATTTTACACAGCATGATATAGGCCCATCAGTCTATGGAATTATCAGTAAGACCAGGGCCAGAACTAGGGGCAGAAGAGGCACCTGCCTAGAGAGCAACAATAGGGGGAGCTGGCCAGTCTTCTGCCTACCCCTAGTCCCTATTTGCTGACCTCCCTCGGGGCCTAGGGCGCGCGGTTGGCTTGGCGCTGAGTTGAACAAGACATTCCTCATCTTGGCCTGTGGTGGCCAGCTTGATTTTTATGATGTAGTTTTTATTATTATTAACTGAGTGCAGTTCTTCTTATATCTACCAGGCAGCTGTTATCTTGTGTTAGGGAGCTGGTTACCTTCCCATTGTTCCGCTGATGGGCTGCTGTGGGAAAAGGAGGGGGTGATATCACTCCAACTTTCAGTACAGCAGAAAGAGTGACTGAAGTTTATCAGAGCAGTAGAGCACAAGTCACTTGAATGGGGGCACCTGGGAATCTGACAATATGTCTAGCCCCATGTCATATTTCTTTTGAAAAATGGATTTCAGTGGAGAAGTCTGCTGGAGCAGCACTATCAACTGATGCATTTTGGAAAAAAACATCATGACAGTATTTCCTTAAGCATAGCTTCTTTGTCCATTTCTGTATCCAAATGGCCATGTGGGGTGCATATAGTGTACATATGTAGGGTATACAATGTGTCTTAAAGAGAAACTATAATGAAGAGAAAAAAAAAGTGCACATAGCTTTATCTCATGAAAAAGTGGCAGCTTACCACTGATACTCTATAAACTAATAGCAAATACTAATACTAAACCCGTAAAAAATAATATGGCTAGAAATCTCATATTTTACATACTACATTTACTGCACCAGTCTAAAGATTCTCTATTGTAGTAATGATCCAAGTCTTCACAGTTTAATCAGGAGCTCCCAGGTCTAGACTGGGATTCAAAGCAGGTCCTGACATGTCAAGTATACCAGTAACAATAAACATAAAAATACAATAAATGGCAACTTACAGCAGCCCTTCTGGCATTTGCCAGATTCCACATATTGCCGGTCTGGGCTTGGGAGTTCCCCATCTTGGATTTTGTGAGGAGTGTCTGCACATGCTCATTGTGCTCTGATCAGCTGTTGAGAAACTAAGTTAAGGGGTAGTCACAAATTATAAAGCAGAAATCAAAATAATGTCTGTCATACAGGTTAGTGTTAAACTGGAGTCTCCAGGGCCCGCTTCCTTGAGGGACAACCACCCCAGCCATGAGGATGCCCACTAAATTGCAAATCCCCCCAGGGAGACTGGAGGGACCGGACCCACCGTCCTGCTGCCCTAGGGCCGCGTGTGTGCGCATGCTCAAAATGTTTTGCTGCGACCGCCCAAAAGGAGGCCTTTGCAGGGCTCATGAGGGCTAGGGATGTCCTCGTGGGCCCCATACAAGAATAAGATTCTATCTCTTTATCTATATAAAAAGCTGGTAGATTTAGTTCAACGTTTCGGCTTACAAACTCAAGCCGTCATCAGGTCACGCATATTGGTGTGCGTGTGTACATTTCTAGGCAGCAGGGTAATTTCTGTGGCTGCTGCACCCTTGAGGATTCCATCCCCTCTGAATAGATCAGAAGAAGGATAGGTAACTCTTCTGATGTTGCTCTGCTTAGGAAAGGCATGATAGACCTCAGATGGCTTTTCTCATGTCTTTTATGACAGTATTAGAAGAGCTCTGTTTTTTATGACATGTACTCCCAACTGTAACATGGTCATAAAACTGACCAATAGGTGGCACTGTTTTTACAAAATGTATTTTATTAGCAGTTGAAAAACTGGAAAAATAGTTGGAAAAATAGCTGGAAAAGGAAAAAAAAGGTTTACGTTTCCTTTAAACAGCAAAGGTGAT
Source organism: Xenopus laevis (assembly GCF_017654675.1). NCBI lineage: Eukaryota > Metazoa > Chordata > Amphibia > Anura > Pipidae > Xenopus > Xenopus laevis. Next base: position 117,254,709 of record NC_054382.1, on the reverse strand, counting down.
GGTGTTAAACAATCACTGTGTGTGTGAATACATAATTCAGACATGCAACAAAATAGATCCTCTGAGTCTACCTGTATTTTACTTTTCATTTTAGCTAAATTTAACCTGCAACTTGCATTGGTCAGAGCTCCTTAATGATTAATGGATTGGTGATGGAGGTGGGGTGTGGTGGTACTGCGTTGGGGACAACTCCCAATATAAAAATCCTTTCATACTCTTTGGCTGTAAATCCAAATGTGAATAATACAGCAGAAATGTATGAATATTTGATCAGCAAAGCTTAGAAAATCAAATCTTCAGAGAATTAAATTGACCCAAGTGTTCATAAACCAAACAAGAAATAATGGCAAAATGCAGTGTAAAGAAAGGACAGACTGTAGCATGCTTTGGTATGATGCAGAATCTTAGTCTCTAGAAAATTCTAGACGGGGAAATCATATCAGATACTACATTTTGTTAAATGTGTAATTAGGGTACAGTTAGATTTTGGAGAAATGGTTTTAATAAAACATGCCAAGCCTGTCCATGTTGCAGAAACACTACGAAATGATGAATTGGAGCCATAATATGATCACAGTTTTTGGAAGGGAAATCAAGAAGGGAACAGGAACCTGCAATCACTTAAGGTGAATTTATCTTAGAGCAAAGTGCCAGTTTGCAGATTTCAGCTTGTTAAAAGAAATGTATGGGCAATTATCCAGTTTAGCAGTGGCAGTCTGGAGCTAAATAAAGACATCTTACAAGCCTTTTTCATTTATAGATTCAGATAAATTTTGCCTAGTACAGTGTTTTGATAAAACTGGCAAATGTCTTTAATAGGTGTTAAAATTTGCATAAATGATTCCTAGCAACAATTCTGTTTTATGCAATATTAGAGCTCCTCGGCTCAATATTGTCCTATAAAGAATTACTGATATTAATAAAAAAATCCACAATTATACACTATTTGCGTTTGTTATTGTCATTTGCTCATTCATCTCAAAATAATAGTTGTAAGCCATGGAGGGACTTTGCCCTAACACAAAATCTCAAAAACAGTCAAGGGTTTCTTTAGTAGGCATACACTTCAGCGGGACCAGAATGCTAGGGACCTGAGGTTTTCCGGAAGAAGGGTTTTTCCATAATTTGGATGTTCATATCTTAAGTCTTAAATAAACCCAATGCAGGTATAGGATCCCTTATCCGGAAACCCGATATCCAGAAAGCTCCGAATTACGGAATGGCTGTCTCCCATAGACTCCATTTTATCCAAATAATCCAAATTTTTAAAAATGATTTCCTCTTTCTCTGTAAATAATAAAACAGTAGCTTGTACTTGATCCCAACTAAGATATAATTAATCCTTATTGGAAGCAAAACCAGACTATTGGGTTTATTTAATGTTAAAATGAATTTCTAGTAGACATAAGGAATGAAGACCCAAACTACGGAAAGATCCATTATACGGAAAACCCCAGGTCCTGAGCATTCTGGATAACAGGTCCCATACCTGTAGTATTGTTTTGCCACCAGTTAGGAATAATTATATCTTAGCTGTGATAAAAAAAACAAGGTACTGTTTCATTATTACAGAGAAAAAGGAAATAATATTTATGAAATCAGAATTATTTTATTAAAACGGAGTCTATGGGAGATGACCATTCCATAGTTCTGAGCTTTCTGGATAATGGGTTTCCGGGTAATGAATTCCATACCTGTATATGACCCTCAAGTGAAAGTCAATTCTTGAGCCCCCTTTTTTCCTTGAACAACTCATCAGGTCACTGATCTTAATTGAAGTTTATTCAATATACCAAACAATTCATTAATCAATAGAAAACTCATCAAGAAAAATCAGTTACACGAAAACCGCTAATCATCAGAAACCCCCACAATTCATCACGTCATATAAATCAGAAATATCGTTTATTATTTTGTAATGGTATTATGGGTATGAGACCTGTTATCCAGAATGCTCAGGACTTGGGTTTTCTGGATAACGGATCTTTCCACAATTTGGATTGTCATACCATAGGGGGGAAGTATAATAAAATTCACAAAGAGAACAAACTTGCAAATAAAAATTTGCATGTCGCAATGTAATATTCTTCATTAGGTTTTTATTGCATTGCAAATCTTAATTGCCCATTGCGAACCTTTAACACCTGCTTAAACTTTTGGTGCAAATGTAACAAACTTTTTCATTAAGAGGTTTTATTACATACACTTCGCAAACTGTAAAATTCACAATCACTATCCTACTGTCGTGTGAGGGGCAAAGTGATTGCAAAGGTAAAAATTGTTTTCAGAACATTTATTCAAATTGCAAACTATTTTTGCATTAGCGACCAATATTACATTCCCCCATTTGTCTACTAGAAAATCATGTAAGCATTACATAAAGTCAATAGACTGGTTCTGCTTCCAATAAGGATTCATTATATTTTAGTTTGGATCAAATACCTGTACAAGATACAGGTATGGGACCTATTATCCAAAATGCTCAGAACCTGGGGGTTTTCGGATAACGGAATTTTTCTGCAATATGGATCTTCATACCTTAAGTCTACTAGAAAATCATGTAAATGTTAAATAAACCCAATAGACTGATTTTGCTTCCAATAAGAATTAATTATATCTTAGTTTGGATCAAGTACAATGTCCTGTTTTATTATTACAGAGAAAAAGGAAATCATTTTTCAGAATTTGGATTATTTGGATAAAATTAAGTCTATGGGAAATGGACTTTCCGTAATTCTGAGCTTTCTGGATAATGGGTTTCTGAATAAGGGACCCCATACCTGTATTAATGTCCAAACTATATATAGTTTTCAGGGCTCGAAGTTCCCCTTTAACAATTAAGACGGATGACTAGTTGACCACAAATCGTTGTGAATTAGATACAATAGAGCCAACAGCCTCAGTAGTTTCCTTATGTTGAATATACTGCAGGCTTGCATATCTGAAATAAACTGTCTGACAAGTTAATAACATAAGCATATAAAGCAGGACAAGAGGAATTGAGAGTAGAGAGGATAGAGTGACTTCAATCCATAATGGTCATTAACCGGGAGATGTAAATACATTGAATACATTTTCCTTACCCATAGCCCTCAGTTTCCTTTTTTAAGGAAAATGTAACCAAAAAATACAAAACAAAAATGCTCTACATAAAAAAAAAAAACATTAAATGACACAATTAAATCTTTTCTGAGAATTGGTGATCAGTGCAGTAAAGTGGTCAGCAGAGCACCACTTGGTACCTCCGTTGTTCCTCCAGTCACAATGGGGTCTGAGTTTATTTTGTGCTACATGATCAGTATTTGTCTCTGATTTTGGAGGTACGGAGAGCAGCGAGGAGGTACAGTGGAGAAGGGTGAATGGAGGAACAACGGAGGTACCAAGTGGTGCTCTGCTGACCACTTTACTACAATGATCACCAATTCGCAGAAAAGAAAAGAAGAAACGTCTGTTTGCACTTGGTGGTGCCAAATGTTTGGCACGCACAGGTGATTGTATTCACTTACCTGAAACCCCGGCCCACTTACCTGAAACTGCATTGGCCCACACAGCGATCCTCTTCCGGCTTCTTCTCTCTTTAAACTTCCCTGTGCTAATGCATGCGCAGTTGAACGAAATAGCCGACTTTTTAGTTAAGGTTGGGCTTTTGGCCCTACTGCGCAACCACGTAAAGAGGCTAAAATTTGAAAGTGTGTTGCCAGAAAATGCAGAACTTTGGGCAATATTCACTTTGGTCGCTAGCGATAGCAGACAGACAACTACGTGTTTAAATAATACAGGAATTTATAAAAAAAAAATTAAAAACCAGTGGAAAAACTACAGCTCATAGGATTTCAAACAAGCAATTTCCAGAGAAGTGCTACAGAAAAGGTTAAAAGCACAAGCATCTCTTTACATTTCGAATAAATTGAGGTTTTCTACAAAACTGTGTGAAAAAACCTGAAATGTGACTTTAAACAGTTTAGTACATCATGCACATATTCTTTTGGTGTAAATACTTGTTCCCTTCAGGAATTTTACTATGGTAGTATCATAATTATACTTTCCTGCCTCCCTAACCTTGCTGTGAGGATGATTTGGGGACCTGACCAAATGCTGGACATCATTGACTAGAGGGTGAGTTTCAACTGAAGAAGAATAGAAACTCAATAATTCTCAAGAAGAAAGTAGCAGTAGAAAAGCACATCCATGTGACTACATCCGACTTGTAGGTCCAACACCATCCTACAAAATCTCCCATGGAGTTAATCCTTAGCAAAAAAACGGCACCAGCCCAGAATACTGCTTGGAGGCCACTAATGATTCCAAGCAAAAGAGAGTTTATAACCATTATATATTGTAGATCCCGTAAAATGCTAATATAAAAAAATTTGAAACAGAAATCTACCTCAGGCACCACATACTAAATCATACACTTCATGTGCCCTAGAATGTACATTAGCAAGTTCATTTGTGAACCTGGTTGGCTGCAGCTTTTCAGATATATTCTCCTGCATCTTCTTCTTCTAATTTTTGGTCATGGGCAAAGAATAACACTAAGGGGCCGATTCACAAAGGGTCGAATATCGAGGGTTAATTAACCCTCGATATTCGACTGGGAATTAAAATCCTTCGACTTCGAATATCGAAGTCGAAAGATTTTAGCGCAAATAGTGCGATCGAACGATCGAAGGATTATTCCTTCGATCGAACGATTAAATCCTTTGAATCAAACGATTCGAAGGATTTAAATCCAACGATCGAAGGAATATCCTTCGATCAAAAAAACTTAGGCAAGCCTATGGGGACCTTTCCTTAGGTTTTAGATGGCGAACTAGGGGGTTGAAGTTTTTTCTTAAAGAGACAGTACTTCGACTATCGAATGGTCGAATAGTCGAACGATTTTTAGTTTGAATCCTTCGATTCGAAGTTGTAGTCGAAGGTCGTAGTAGCCCAAAAAACACTTCGAAATTCGAAGTTTTTTTACTTCAAATCCTTCACTCGAAGTTAGTGAATCGGCCCCTAACAGCTGGCTGCTTGTGATTTAGGTTGGGGGACTTTGTATCTAGTTACTAAGTATAAAGTTACTGGAATTAACTCAAAGTTGATGGAGGGGATGTTTTTACCCCAACAATGGGGTTTAAAAACATTCTTTCTAGGGGACAATGCCCTTGACCCTCTACTCCCCATCCCCCACCTCAGCAACATGGAAAAAAAGATAATAAGTAATACATATAGAATGGACCATACAACCAAGGTGTTGGGCTTGCTCCCTGAAGTGGTAGAAAGAGATCAGTAAAATTGGCATGTTTTTTTATTTTTATTGCATTGCATTTTACCTGCTGTTGGAAAGTTCATTTGTGAGTATCACTGGCACTGGCTGACCAATTACACTTCCTATTCATGCAACACAATGAGATGAAGAGGTGGAGTGTTGATCAAACGCGCTATATCACTTTTAGATAAGGGAATATGTTGCTCAACCATGAGACCCTAAAGTGATAACAATAAAAATACATTGTCAAATCGGTATCTAATACAAAAAGATATAATACATCTGTCTGAGATTTTAATTCCCAAGATATAGCGTCCTATTAAAATTAATGATATGATTGGAAAAGGATTATACTAGTTTATCTTGAAAGAAACCTAGTGAATTGCTGATATGTTGCCCATTAAAATAGCAATTAAGTGTTGGATAAAAGCTATTTCAAGGGTGAGTGTGTTTAGGTGGGATGTAATAAAGAACACTCCTGCAAACTATCTTAGAACTCCTACTACAAGTTTTTTAATTGCTGAACTCTTCCAAATGATACTCACGCCAACCTATTGTACTCCTACTCTATTCATCTCTCCCCTTCAGTGAATTTCATTTCCATTGCTAAAAAGATTTGTCATTCTATCAACCTGGCAGATATTGAATAAAAGTCATTCTACTCGCAGAAAATAAACAAGATATATAAAATCAGGAATGTGGCGCTACAGCCGAACTACAAATGCTAATGAACCCTACCAGTCAATGGCATTATTGTGTACAATGGGGGCCTCATTTATAAAGCACAAAAGCAGTGACACTTTTCATGAAAAAAATAATTTGTACCTAGACAAAGAAGCATGTGAACCAAAATTGTGCACCAATTTCACCGAAGCCATGGAGAAGTTTTAAGATGAATTCGTAAGGTGCAACTTGCTGCACTGTTGTCACAAGGCAACCCATACTTTACACCTCCTTTGAGCACCCATTAAGTTTAGGTTAATTCTTAGTATGTATATAGAGGGGGTATAAAAAGCCATCCCACACCCACAATAAATGGCATACGCACGATTTACCAATAAATAAGAATGATGCACCATTATTGACTCATTGCTGGCATCTGGTAGTGTGTGCCAAATTTACCATGTGTTCAATTACAATGGAATTCTGGACTGTAGGTAAAAATCATGAGGCCCTAAGGGGGTTATTTATCAAAGGTTGAATAAATTCAATTTTATTAACAATTTGAATTGAGTTCTGGCACAATTTGCTGTTTTATTTATTGGCATGCTGATGGTAGTATAGGATAAAAAAATGGATCAGCGCCTTTGGAGTCGAGCCCACCAGAAACAAAAAAGGAAAATAAATGGATATTTGGGGGCCGATTCACTAACTTCAAGTGAAGGATTCGAAGTAAAAAAACTTCGAATTTCGAAGTATTTTTTGGGCTACTTCGACCATCGAATGGGCTACTTCGACCTTCGACTACGACTTCAAATCGAAGGATTCGAACTAAAAATCGTTCGACTATTCGACCATTCGATAGTCGAAGTACTGTCTCTTTAAAAAAAACTTCGACCCCCTAGTTCACCATCTAAAAGCTACTCAATGTTAGCCTATGGGGAAGGTTCCCATAGGCTTGGCTAACTTTTTTTGATCGAAGGATATTCCTTCAATCGTTGGATTTACATCCTTCAAATCGTTCGATCGCAGGAACAATCCTTCGATCGTACAATCGCACTATTTGCGCTAAATCCTTCGACTTCGATATTCGAAGTCGAAGGATTTCAATTCCCAGTCGAATATCGAGGGTTAATTAACCCTCGATATTCGACCCTTAGTGAATCAGCCCCATAGTGTAGTATTTTCAAGATGATAGTTTCACACCACGTGCTTGTATATAGAGTTTATATTGTGTTTTATTGTTTCCCCTTTTCCAGGTTCCTTTTTTATCTTCCACTTAGGGGGCTGTGCTTAATTTTACTTTACAGCATGCATGTGTGGCTTCCATCAAAGGATGGCTAAAGTGCCTACTTAAAAGACGTTTAATCTTTATATCACATATAATGCTGCTTGCTTTTCACTTTACAACATGTATGTGTGGCTTCCACCAACGAATGGTTAAAGTGCCTACTTACAAGACCTTAATCTTTGGATTGCAAATAATGGTGCGCCCCTCTCCTCTTCTCTCACTCCATGCAGTCACTCGCACATAGAATAGAGACTTATATTGTGTAATATGTTTTAATAAATATTTAAAAAAAGTTTTTGTACTCACATTTTAATCTGGTCTCACAAGCGTTTTTATAAAATTAGCTGACCTTTGCAGGTTGCCCAGTTCTTTCCTGGATAGGGGTGAAAGAGCCGGCTTCTCCTGTCCCTCGTGGCTACTTTCCTGCTGGTCAGCGTCTTGTCCCCACTGCCTGACGTGTTTCGCTGGTCCAATCAGCTTTCTCAGAGGCATGGGGATTTCCGTCGCATAATTTCCTTAAAATGCCGACCGACTACCATGCTGGTGGTAGTGCTAGTGTACCAGGTGAGTGCAGTATCCACACCTTATACTTTACTAACTATGATACATTATAGGGTGGCATGGAGCAATCAAATCACAACCACATAAAGGTATTCAAAATAGTTGTAGACAAAGATAACACCATTACTATCTCAAACCTCCAAGAGAAATTCTACTAAAAACATTCCATATAGATAGATATTTCCACCAACATTAAGGGGGTGCGAGAGGATATCAACAAGGACTTAATAGACTTGTTATCATATGTGAAAGCAAAATCCTAAAAAAGGAGGTGTTGAGGCTCCAAAGATGTGGAAAGAAAAGAATTCTGAAGGCTCAGTAGTTTAATTTAAGGGGTAATTTTGCTTTAGGATAATACAAGCTTAAAGTTAAACCTCAGACTCATCCAGTTAAGCAGGGGCGCTTCGCCAATGAGGCGAGTTGAGGCTGTCGCCTCAGGCGGCAGCGCCCCACTATGTACCAGGGGCGGCAAAAATGCCGCTCCTGGTACTTTAAGAGCCGAATTTCCAGTTTTCAAACTGGAAATGCAGCTCTTCTAGCGCAGAGAGCGCAGGTAGGCTCTCTGCGCTAGCGTCCTGGCCCTCTCTGCCGCCCTTGTGGATACTCCTGGACCCCATCAGGCGCAAAAAGGTAAGCGCACGGGGGAGGGGGGACGGCAGCAACTGCTGCTGCCTCAGGCGGCGGAGGGGCCAGGATCGCCCCTGCAGTTAAGACTAAGTAGTTGGTAGAATGAAGGGTAAACAAAAACATATAAAAAAAATGGGCAGCTGTGGCCATGATATTAAAGCAATAACCATGATTAGAATATAGAACCATAGATTGGGCCATTATCTTTTCTGCTAAAAAAACAGCAATGGTTGTCATTTAACATGATATTAAAATGTTACTGTTTTCAATTTATTCCCTTAAGTAGTAAACATAGAAGCACCAAGAACCACCCTATGTGGCTTAATACAGAAGTAAAGAAGTTATTAGGAATAAAGAGAAACTACAAGTCTGTGGGGACCAAAGCTGCATTTAATGAATATAAACACTATAATAAATGTTGTAAAACAGCGATCCAGAAGGCAAAGTTAAAAAGTGAGGAGCACATTGTGGCAGAGGCTAAGACTAACCACAAACAGTTTTTTTAAGTATATTAATTGTAAAAAGATGGGGGTTGAGAGTGTGGCTCCTTTAAATAATGGTACCAATATGGTTGTAAAAGATACTGAAAAGGCAAATGTGCTAAATCAGTTATTTTCTTCAGTGTATACAATAGAGGAGTCAGAGTTCCCAGACACACCTCATATCTGCACCTTTGGCTCAGCTCAGACTAGTTGTGAGCAAAGTACCAGGGCCAGATAGCATACACCCTCGGGTACTATGAGAGCTTAGTTTGGTTTTAGACTGGCCTCTTTTTCTGATTTTCTCAGACTTGCTTTCATCTGTTATGGAACCTATGGATTAGAGGGAAATTGATGTAATTCCTGTATTTTAAAGGGATTATGATCTCAGCCTGCCAATTATAGGCCAGTAAATCTGACATATGTGGTGGGCAAATTTTTTGAAGGCTTGTTAAGGGATCACATTCAAAATTTTGTCCTTGCGAATGGCATTATGAGCAGTAATCAGCATGGCTTTATGAAGGACAAATTTGATTGCTTTTTACAATGAGGTAAGTAAGATGCTGAACAGCAGGGGAACGGTAGATGTCATCTATTTGGATTTCGCCAAAGCGTTTGATACAGTGCCCCACAAGAGACAACTTTCTAAACTAAGGGCTATTAGGCTGAAGACGTTTGCACATGGATAGGAAACTGGCTACAGGATCGGGTACAGAGGGTGCTTGTTAATAGTATGTTCTTGGTTCTTACTTGGAGTAAGGTTCTTTGGGGCAAATTCACTAAAGCGTGAAGCGGCTAATGCTAGCGCAAATTCGCCAGCATGACGTCATTTCGTTACTTCATCGATTTACTAACGGGTGCTGGCGTAAATTCGCTAGCGAAGCGGACCTACTCTAGCGCTACTTCGCACCCTTACGGCAGGCGAAGTTGCGCTATGGCGAAGGGACGTAATTACGCTAATTCACTAACTTGCGCATTTTACTGAACGTTACCTCTTGCGCCAGACTTGCCTTCGACAGCTCAGACCAGGCGAAGTGCAATAGGGTAGATAGGGCTTGCTTCCCTATCCCAAAAAATGCTTTTTTAAGGGTGATAGGCTGAAAAAGATGGAAACATTTTTTTGGGGGTACCCTCCTTCCCCCCTACATTTCCTAACATATGGCACCTAAACTATACAGTGGGCACATGTATAGGGCAAAATAACAACACTATTTTATTTTATGAAGCTTTCCCAAGGTTGTGTAGTGTAATGTATTTGTTGCTACATATACATCCATTGTACTTTAACTTGGCGCCATATGCAAATTAGGCATCACTAGCGTAACTTCGCTTTGCTTGACGAATTAATGCTTGGGCAACTATGCTACCTTTCGCCTAACTGAGCGCAACTTCGAATTTTAGTGAATTAGCGGAGCCCTGGCGAAACTTTGCCTGGCGAAGTGCGGCGAAGACGTCGCTAGCGTATTTTCGGCACTTAGTGAATTTGCCCCTTAGTGGGGTCCCTCAGGACTCACCGTGTTTTTTTTACTGTGAAGATGTAAAATTCTCTCCCTGAATCAGTTGTGATCGATGATACATTAGATAGCTTTAAGACGGGGTTGGATAGCATTTTATCAAGTGAGGGAATACAGGGTTATGGGAGATAGCTCATAGTACAAGTTGATCCAGGGACTAGTCTGATGACATCTTCGAATAAGGAAGAAAATTTCCCCCCTCTGAGGCAAATTGGAGAGGCTTCAAATGGGGTTTTGCCTTCCTCTGGATCAACTAGCAGTTAGGCAGGTTATATTTAGACTTAAAAAGTTGAAGGACATGTGTCTTTTTTCAACCTAACTTACTATATTACTATGTAGATGAGCTTTGAGCAGAATGAAATTTCATTCTAACATTCAAGATTCAGGTGATAAAATCTCTGCAATGTATCTGCACTTTGAAGTTATTTCTACACCAGTTGAAAATGCGCATCTTTCTAATTTAACCCTTCTACCAATCTGTAAAGCTCCAAAACAAAGGTTAAACCAATGTAATATGATCTCTATATGAAACAATTATTCATCTATCTTGCTATCGAAATTAGGGAATGCAAACATTGTTAGTGGACAATGATGTACACAGCTATCTATCTGGAACTGGGCGAATATCTTTCTTCTTCAATGAAACAGGTGTCACAGAGACTTCACCACCATGGCTAGTCAGTAACTGGTTTACCCAGAAGAGCTGGTGGGCAGAAGAAAAGAAGAAGAACCAAGACTATTTGTATGTTGCTCTTCCCTAACAGTGTTGAATGTAAAATAGTTGCATTGCTTTTGTAAAAGAGACATAGATTTATTCCAAACCAAAAGATATCATTCATATATTCATTACATTTGGTATGATTCAACTCTAGACGGTGTTGCATTGTCAACATTTTGAGTTGTCCATGTGTATTGAATTTAACTACAGATGGTTCAGTTTCAAAGCACAATTACCCTCAATATTATCTCCTGGTGAGGGCTGTTTTATTTGTAGTAGCCTTTGTTTGCAGCCCTTTTTCATGCAAAGGAAGCCATATCTACTCTGTGATCTTGCTGTTAAAATTATAATTTCTACATTGCTATAGAAACGCCACAACATTCAATTCATCAGCTACACCTGCCTCTCTATTAGCATGGTAACCAACATTCAATTGAACTGTCCAGCAGCTGGACCGCTAAGTACATCACATGTGGCTTGTTCCAGTGGTCCAAACAATACACAGACCATTATTTATGGTTAAAAAATTATAATCATTATTACATATTCATGTTGCAGCTTAAAGGAGAACTATCATGAATTTAAAATGTACACTATACAGTATATAGCTTCTGTTGAAAAAAAGCATTTTCACGATTATGTATTTTTTCTTAGAATTTTGAAGATAATAGTTTTCTTTCCTACTGCATTCACTTCAGCCCTTAAACTTTCCCTTATGGAACTGGCAGCTTAGCAAGTTCACCTTCCCTAATATTTTATTGACATGTACTGTACCTGCGTATCAAGTTAGAATGGTAGTGACACATGGTTTTGTTTCTCTATGAGTTGAGAGTGGAGGTTTCTTAGGACATTGTTAGTGAGCACTGCATTTTCTAGTCTTATGAAGAAAGAGCAGGGCCCATCTCTATGGCAGCTTTCCTATAGGATTATCTTCATACATGCCCTTGATATGCTGCACACAACTGTGATGGTTGGCTGAGGAAATTGTGACTCTTTAAAAGGGGATGTTCATCTTTTGCAAATTCCTACCAAAGTGGTGGGACAAGAGTCTGACAAGAGTTCAGGATGGAGACATCCATATCCCAAAATCTATCCTCCTTGTCACATGCCCCTATGGACTGGACTGTTTCCATGGTTCGAGGTGTGATAAATCTCACATTCAAATTTACATTCGAATAGGGGGATTATAATTTGAATATGTGAATTTTGACACTCGAAAATCCAATTCGAATTTACTATTCGAATTGGCACCGAACCACTTTGTAGCCATTGACACATGCTTAATGACTTTGGCAGAAGTGACATCATGACATAGCTGTATGGAATACTTACCTTCGTTTCTCCGCTGCTGCTACCACCGCTGCTACCACCGCTGCTACCACTGCTGCTACCGCCACTTCCTCCTGCCTTCCCAAGATGGCGGTGCCCAGGGAGTCCACGCAGCCCGATTGGACGTCAGCGTCAGAATGGACTCATCGTTGCAGCTCCAGAATGGACGCAGTGTCATGACGGCAGCATCATGCCATCATCTTGTTCGTTTGGCACCAAATGAAGCCTATTTAAGGCGCCAGAACATTACAGACATTGCCCTAATATAGGTTCTACCTTGTGTGTTCCTGGGTGCGCTTTATCTTGTGATTATTGATTGTCGTGTTTGACTTAGGCCTCTTTATTGGACTTTGAACCTTTCTGCCTGCCTTGACCCTCTTGCCTGTGACAATTCTTCCTCTTCACCCTTATCTGATACCTTGAACTGTGTTGGACAGTTGTTTTCTTCTTGGTCCTCCATCCGTACTGAGTCTTCATGCCCCTTACAATAGCATGGTGCATTTCATGAGACTGTTCCCTGCTACAGGGGAAGAGGGTTTTTTCTGCGCTAAAGTTTTATGTACCATATAAAGTCGCTACTCAATGAGACAGGCCCCTGAGTACCTATATGGCAATATATGGCATATCCAGGATTTGATTCGAGATTCAGCTTTTTTCAGGCTTTTGATTCAGCCGAATCCAAGTGCCTAGCCCAATCAAACCCCTCAAATCACTTGACTTTTTGTCACTCAAACAAAGAAGTAATGCCAAACAAAGTGGCTATTTCCCTGATTTGCCCATTAACGGCAGGACGATATCAGGTTAATCCTGAATGTCCGACCTTAGGTCCAAAACAATCCGATAATATCTAAGAGAATGGGCACTGAAGGGTTGTAGGACCACATCATCTAGCCGATGCAGTCCTCCTTTGCAGGAAAAATCAAACCTGCCCGATCTATATCAGGCCCATTTTTTTTTTTTGATGCGCAAAATTTTTTTCTCCTATTGGAATTTGGCTCATCACTACTATTAACATATTCAAATAGTTCAAGGGACCTCTTCCATCGAATTCTACATGAACTCGGCAGGTTTAAGGTGGAGAATAGTCAAAATAGAACTGTTTCCAGGGTCGAGGTGTGATAAATCTCACATTAGAATTCAAATTCAAGTTGGTGCTTTAAACGGGCATGTAAAGTCTAAAATAGAATAAGGCTAGAAATGCTGTATTTTGTATACTAAATATAAACATGAACTCACTGCACCACAAGCCTAATCAAACAAATACTTTATGCTTTCAAAGTTGGCTACAGGGGGTCACCATCTTGTAACTTTGTTAAACATCTTTGCAAGACTAAGACTGTGCACATGCTCAGTGTGGTCTGGGCTGCTTAGGGATCATCATAAACAAAGCTGCTTGAGTTCTGCATGGCTGGGAAGTAAGGCGGGGGCTCTCCCTGCTGTTCATAAGTATGATTGTTTCCCTGCTCAGCAGTTAGGGACCATCTGACAATTCCTATCCACAGCAGTAAATGAAGGGAGAATTTCACTGCATACAGTCAGGTTTCTTCTAAAAATGGTACACATTTTTTAATTAAAGTATGTTGGAGATAAGTTTCTTTTTCATAAAAGAAAGTAAAAATGGGAATTTACCATTCGAACCTTAGTAAATCTGCCCCTAAGTATGCAAAAAAAATTTAAACATGAAATAAACTCAATAGAATTGTTTTGCCACTAACATTCATGTAGCTTAGTTGCCATCAAGTACAAGTTTTTATTACCAAGAAAAAGGATATATTTTCTAAAAAAATTAATTATTTGCTTATAATGGGCTCTATGGGAGATGACCATTCCTTGATTTGGAGCTTTATGGATAATGGGTTTCAGGATAAGCACCCCATACCTGTATAGTTACACAGCTGATTTGTTGGCATCAGTATCCTATAAAATACACAGTAACAGTGCTTAGTGATGTCATCAGTTATAATCAATGCCCTGTGATGATATAATGTACTGTCAGTTTTCAAAAGTAAGGGTATTAGAAGTCACTTCAGAATGCCTTTGACCTGGATAAAAGCATACAACATTCGGCCTCATACCTCTGTATGCAACTTGTTGGTGATTAATATCCTCATATTTGACAATAGATGGTACTTTATTCTCTCTCACTCTACTGTATATACACACAAACAGTAACACATTCTTCTATGACCCTATAAAGCAAAAGGGTGCAGGTTACATAACTACAAAGCAACTTATAATATGAGTGGGGTACATTATTTCTTATAATACACAGGCTTCAATAAATCATGGGATGCAAGCAATATCTCTAAGCGACATTTATATAGATAATGTTAAATTTATTGCACAATATATAGTGAATAAAGTACCCCCTCTTGTAAAATATAAGGATATTATAAGTTACCGAGGAGTTTCATGACCATATAAAAACACCGAAGGCCGAAGGAACTCCGAGGTAACTTCTAATATCCTCATATTTTACAACTGGGGGTACTTTATTTATTATAATACACAAGTTTCAGTGAGTCATGTGACAGAAATGACATCAGGACTCACCATGTATAACTGATGACATCAGAACTCACCGTTTATAAGGATATAATTTACAAGATATTCATAGCTTTTGTGTAAAAAGCTTCTAGCCGGCGGTAAGGCTTTTTGAGGAGTCACCCAAAGAAAAGGCAATTAGTCGGCGAGCGACTTAATGTCCCGAAACTTACCGTGTGCACTTACCCAAAGCTGGAAAAAAAGGCACAGGTTACACAGTAGATAACAGATAAGCCCTGTGCAATACAATGGCGTTTTATCTGTTATCTGATGTATAACCTGTGCCTTTTGTCCTTGTTTTCCATCTTGAATGGCTGCCCCCATGGCTACACAGCAGCTTATTTATATGAGTTGTAGTAGAGTTTCTGAAGCAAACACAGCAGTTTTACCAGTGCAGAGCAAGACTGTATCATATTTTTATTACTTTGATACACATTCAGTTTTTGATGTTACTGTTCAGTTAGAAACAGAGGAGTTGGGAGTCAGAGGTGATATAAAATGAGGAGTGGAATCATTTATATACCTACTCCAGCACTGACAGTTAGTGACAAAATGGTGACATGTTTATGTACCTCAGCCAGGGACCTGTCCATTTAATAACATTGTGATTTCCCTCAGCACAGCTACCAGCAACTCCACACTATTCAAACAGATGTATCTGAGCGTTCCACAAAACCCAGAGCCCAGATTAGACATCCCTTGTCTAATAATTACATAATGTTCCTAGAAATAACGCGTCCACGAGACAAATACCTTCCCCAATCCCCACCCTGCCTTGTAGCATTAGGAAAAAAAAAAGTCACCCCCCCATCCCCGCGCTATGGATTAGCCCTCTCTCCTTCCTTCTAACCCCACCCTCTTGACACATTCACGCGACCAGCCAGTGACACTGCAGCGTCGAGGAGCGTCCCCGACAATCCCCACGCGCACGAGCACCCCACCCACCGTGTCCCGTCTGCCTCTGCGCGTGCTCGAGGAGGAGGGGCGGGGAAATAAGTAGACGCAGAGACTCAAATGGGCGGTCATTATGCCACCCAGTCAACGGTTCCCATAGCAGCGCTTGACGTCACTCTCCGACCCCTGCTCAGCGATTGGAGGAAACCCCGTGCATCAGTTAGACTTGAGCGCTCGGAAGGAGACTGGACTGTGCTAAATCGGCAGTCAGTCACACACGGAGACAGCTAGACGCGCGTCCAAGCTCGGGGATTCGACTACCTGCCGTCTGCGGTTCGTGTTCCCTTCCGCCTATCACAGGTACAGCAGCGGGAAGGATCATTACACCTGCGGGGGGGGGGGAGTGGGTGAGGTCAAATACGGGCGGGCCCTGGTAATGGCGGAGAGGAAGCGGCTCCCTGCATTGTTCATGACAGAGATGGTATATGCTGCAATGGGGGAAGGGGATGAATTCATATTGTTCGCGTTAATTAATGTTCTTTCATTAGGGTTCTGTATTTCACCCCCTTTTTTGTTCAGGGTGACGGGGAGGTGCCTCGTTTCCTCCTCCTTCTCTCCTTATTCCCTAGAGCCTCCTTTACAGCCCCATATATGGCTGCCACTTACATGTCTCTCTAATACTAATCTGCAATAAAGGATTCTCATTGATTCTGAGCATTTCTATGATATCTGAACATCTGCTGATCTGCATTTAAATGAACCCTCCTCCCCCCCCTGAGGTGAGATGCTGTGGGCGGTGCTGACTGATTAATATTAGACCCCTCCCCCCCAGGCTTGTGCAGGGGGACCCCCATCTTCTCTAAACGTGACTCCTGAACCACAATGTAGGCACTGACCCCTTTTTAAATCTATTTAGATAGATTTACCCATTTAGATTTAAAGGCACAGTATAACATGCCCTTAGTCTATTCTGCACATGGATATTCCGTTCAATGTCCATCTGTCTCGAGTGACTGGCGGGAGATGCCATATTAGTATAAAGTGTCATCCACAATCCTCAGAGAGTCCACTATTGAAAATGGTGCAGTCTGCTGAGTCCAACATCCCTTGGCTAAATGTTTATGGTACAAGCCGTGCCTAGCATGTCGTGCCTTTGGAACAATATATTTTTTTTTGTTATGGGGGGAGCTGCTTTTGTTTAAAAAATAAAAATCAATTATTGGCCATTGTAATAACCGCTTTAACGCAAGCAGATGAATAGGCAACGATCCACACTTCAGCTCTGTAATGTGCAGTGCAAATTCCGGTTGGTATGTGTGTGTGCCCCTGGAGATGTAGCAGTGATGCATGTACCCTCCCCCATGTTGAATTGATAGGAAAAAAGGCTGCAAGAGAAGCAAGCATTGCAGTACAGGTGAGGCTGCAGCCTCCTCCCCCTCTCACTAATAAGCCTCTGGGGAGGAGGGGAGGGATCTCTTGCCATCATCTGCTGCTCGGCCACTGGCAGCTGGACTAGGTAACTGGCAGCTGACAGTTTCTGCGTGGGATATTGGTCTCACTGTTTGCTGGTAGATAGGGATTAATACATTCAGCCTGTAACTGCTGTTAATGTAAAGCTCCCGGTATTCATTGTCGGCTAAAGGCTGTATCTCTGCAATGGTCGGAGGGCTAAGGCTAACGTTCACAACTAGGATCAAAAACACCAATGGGTAAAAAGCAGTAAGTCTTATTCGGTCTCAAAGTGAAAAACTCACCAGTTTAAGGAAGAGGTCCAGGTGCACCTCCCTGAACCTTCAGCTGAGGGAGCGGATAATCTCTCTTGTTTTAAATATGTTGCGGGAAGAATAATATGCAGCCTATGTTGATACGAAACGCGTCAGGTTGTGTCCTAGTGCTCTTCAATAAAGTAAATACCTTTTAACTGAAAAGCCTTCCTGGAAGGTTGGTTTCTAGAAGTGTCAATCTCTACATACGGTTCACGTTCACAACTGTCGGCCCACGCGGCTGTAATGGACAGGCAGCTGCTCTTTCTAACACCATGACAGGTGGCAAAAAGTAGTTTGAAGAAAAGGTATGGGAATATCTAGGGATCCCTTAAAAGTTTTGAAGTGTTTTTGTGACTTGCAGTCTAATATTCCTGAAGCCCATGCAGAATATGACATGGGAACTGCTCAAATGATAGAGTTAGTTTTACCAGAATCTCTCCAGGGTGACTGTTTCAAGGCCACTCCTCTACAGTTTTTGCAGGCCTTGTTGCATTGAAAGCTTGATTTAAAGCACCCGCCCCATAATCCATAATATAGTGAATAAAGTACCCCCTCTTGTAAAATATAAGGATATTATAAGTTACCGAGGAGTTTCATGACCATATAAAAACACGAGGCCGAAGGCCGAGTGTTTTTATACAGGTCATGGAACTCCGAGGTAACTTCTAATATCCTCATATTTTACAACTGGGGGTACTTTATTTATTATAATACACAAATTTCAGTGAGTCATGTGACAGAAATGACATCAGAACTCACCGTTTATAACTGATGACATCAGAACTCACCGTTTATAACTGATGACATCAGAACTCACTGTTTATAAGGATATAATTTACAGGATATTCATGGCTTTTGTGTATTATAAAGGCATAAACCACAGGCTGTACCTTGTTTAAAATGTACCCAGATCATGTCCGTTCAACGTTACCCCTTTAGTTAACTGCTGAACTGCCACTTGCTTTTGAATTGGAAGCAGCATTCTAGCCGGTTCACTGTAAGATAAGAAATGTAGATAAAACAAAGGTTTAACGTGTCTCTTATCTTCACATGTTAGACGTTGTACCCAGACAAGGAGGAAGTATGGCTAAAAAAAAAAAAGTATATTTTTCTAGGCTGGCATATAGGCTTTCTAGAATTCTCTCCCCACCTTCGTTACACGCTTGATACATTTGAGAAAGGGAGGTGTTCGCTCGTGCAGTGCCCTGCAAACTCCTTAGTCACCAGCTCTCAGAGGTGGCAGACGTTCTATCGATTTGTGGTTGAAACTCATCGCTGATCTTTATTAGCAGGACATAATGTGAAACTGTTCCTTAGTGCATAATTCATTGAGCGTGTGAAATAATGTAATTGTTGTGTGGAACATGGTTCTTCTGTTTTCTAGCACAGGCGGATATCCATGTAATATAGATCAGACAAGTTTAGAATGTATCTAAAAGTATGGATGATGCAATAGAGCAGCCTTTAACCAGTAAACTTGGATCCCTTTACCTGTTAAAGGACAAGGAAAGTTAAACTGAAAAAGTAGGCTAGAAATGTTGTACATAAGGTTTTGTGCTTCTGTACCAGCCCAAGGCAACCACAGCCCTTTAGCAGTAAAGATTTGTGTCTCCAAAGATGCCCCAGTAGCTCCCCATCTTTTCTGCTGATTCACTGCACATGCTCTGTGCTGCTGTCACTTACTGAGCTTAGGGACCCACTCACAATATACAGTACACATAGAATAGAAATGTCACAATAAAAGGCTGATTAGTAATTAATACAGATAATTACTACACGGCAGCACAGAAACCAGTGCAATTAGCATCAGAATGTAATAATCAAACCTGTAGCATCAGCTTATATTACAGACCAACCTCATTTTCTGCTGGATAATTAGTGACGAGCCCTAAGCTTAGCTTCTCAACAGCTGCTCAGAGCCCACTGAGCATGTGAGTGTCACAGACACTTTCCAAGATGGTGACCCCCTGTGACAAGTCTGAAAATTTAGGCTGGTGCAATAAGTTCAGAATATAAAACATGGCATTTTTAGCCATATTCATTTTTAAGATTTAGTTCTCCTTTAAACACATGCTGTTCTTGAAACTTGCAGGGGGCCCACAGCCTGGACATCCCCGACTTAAACTCTTAGAAATGAAAACTAGTTGCTGTCTGTAAATTGTTCTATCATCACCCCAATGCTGTTAGATTGTGATCTACGGGCTGCCTGTTTCTCACTCGCTCTTGCATGAAAAACTAGACAGGTAGTACAGACAGGGTGTGGCCCTATATCCCTTTTAAAGAGAGGGTGGCTGTAAAAATGATTCTTGCTGTCTCTGGGAAAGCAGGCGTCCATTTGTGACTATTAAAGGGGTGGTTTACATTTAAGTTAACTTTTAACATGTCATAGAATGGGTGATTCTAAGCAACTTTTCAATTGGCCTTGATTTTTTTTTTTTCTATATAGTTTTTGAATTACTTTTCTTCTAAATCTTTCCAGCTTTCAAATAGGGGTTACCGACCCCATCTAAAAACAAATGCTTAATAAGGCTACATATTAATTGCTATAGGTACTATTGTATTACTCTTTCTATTTAGGCTCTCTCCTATTCATTTTCCAGTCTCTTATGCAAATCAATGCATGGTGGCTAGGGTAATTTGGACCATAGCAACCAGATGAAATTGCAAACTGGAGCGCTGCTGAATAACTAATAAGCACTAACCTCAAAAGCCACAATTAATTAAAAAAAAAATGAAAACCAGCTGCAAAGTGTCTCAAAATATTACTCTATACATCATACTAAAAGGTGAACAACCCGTTTAAGAATGCTGTCTGCTGGGAAAAACTCTCAGCTGAGCTCAGAGACAGAAGATTGAAATGTACTGAAATTGTCCCCATGTGACCTAGTACTGATCTTTACTTAGGAAAGTGGACTCATGTTGCCAGGCAAATATTGGCCAATGGATCATAGGTACAGTATTAGGCTAATGCCACACTTAGCGGACCGTGGCCTACATACTTATGGGGTTCGCTGGCAATATCAGCCATGTGTGTCTGCAGGCAAGGATGGGGTTCTCATTGGCTTTTCGACTTGTATTTATCCTCCAGCTAAGGCCCACTGTGCGTGGCGTTAACATTAGATTTTTTTTTTGGGTTGTTTAAAAACCTGTTTAGCTCCCCATAGACGCGACAATTCTTCTTGCCGAACGACTGATTTTAGGGAAGTCCAACCAATCCTTCGAAATTATCGTGTGGTTAGTGGGATTCGAACGATCGTACATCTTACGATTTTTCGGCCGATATCTGTCAGGAAATTGATTGGCCAGGTCAAAAAAATCTTTGTCGGTCCCAGTGCAATCTATCTATGTTTGCAGGGCCAAGCAGGCAGCTCCCCTTTGTTTTCCTGGCAAATTGGACTTTTTAGTTGATGGGTCAATTTGTACGATCATTCCGAGAAAATCGTGGTCGCACGATGAGGATCGGATCTTTTAAAAATCTCAACATCTATGGCCAGCTTTACTCAAAGTGCTCAAAATGACCCTGTCTGCCATTACCTTTTGGGCAGTGGAAAATAATCTGCTGTGTTGCCTGCATCAAAATCCACTGAAATACCTTCCCTTTTAAAACACTAGCTCCAGTTTGATGGAAAGCCAGCTAACTTTTTTTTTTTTGGGAGGCCAACACTCAATTGGGGTGATAAAAAAAAAAAAAAAAAAAAAAAAAAAAAAAAAAACTGCTTGCAAATAGTGGCCAGATTGAATAAAACTCGTGGTCCCATTGCTGCAAGGAGTTCTAACCGCTGAGCTTTTGGTTGTAGTTTTGGTAAAATGAACCATGAACATACAGGTACATGGAAGATGAGAAGGCGGCAAGAATAGAACTGGTAGGACATGACATTTATCTGCCGCCTTGTTTGTGGTACAGGTATGGGACCTGTTATCCAGAATGCTCGGGACCTGGGGTATTCCAGATAATGGATCTTTCCGTAATTTAGGTCTGCATACTTGAAGGGGTTGTTTACCTTCAAACACTTTTTCAGTTCAGTTAGTTCGATAGATCACCAGAAAAATACTTTTTCCAATTATTTTCTGTTTGTGAACATTTGTCTAATGTTGAAGTTTAAAGTTTTATTTTTCACCTTCTAAACCAGCTCTGGGGCGGGGAAGGAAATAATTGGAAAAGTATTTTTCTGGTGATCTATCGAACTAACTTAACTGAAAAAGTTCTAAATTGTTACATTTAGTTGATACATTTGTTATCTTTGTCCCCATTGAGCAGAATCCTTGTTTCATTACAGGCAGCTGTTGGAATTGATACAATAGTTGCTAATATTACAAAAAATGTTGCTGAGAAATGTATCGATTAATTTGTATCAACTAAATGAAGCAAATTGTAACCGTTCCGAATCTGCTGGATCACTGAGCTATCAGACTGAAACACTAGACAAACATTCAACTTTAAACTTACATTTTGGCGAAAACGGTAAAAAGTAAAAATGGAAAGCAATTGGGGGGGGGGGGGAAAGTCTTTGTTTAAGGTAACATCTGAAAGAAGTCTTTCAGTTGAACAACCCCATTAAGTCTACTAGAAAATCATGTAAAGATTAAATAAACCTAGTAAGGCTTATGGCCTTTCCATAATTAGGAGCTTCCTGCCTTAGGGGTTTCCGGATAACTGATCCCATACCTGTATTTGGGTTGAAGAGGATTTGTTTGAAGCAGAACATGGGTAGTGGAGATGGAGAATGTGAGTTGAAGGGTGTTTAGAAATAATTGAGTTAGGTACAGAATGAGTTAAGAGGTGCTCTAATTCAGGCAAAAGGTACATAGACAAGTTCTAGAACTGTAGCAAAAAGGTTAGAGATGCCAATATTAAGAACTTGGGTCAACAATTAAAAGGTCTTTTGCAAAATACAGGATTCTTGGTGCCCTCTGCAGTAGCCTGGCCTGATGCTTAGGGCACTGGTATAACCTACAGATTTAGCCCCTCCATGTGATCTAAATATTCGCGGCATCACTACATTGCGTTTTGCAAATATTGCGTGCAAATATTCATGCCAGTGGTATTGTGACTTTTTACTTTGACAAAGCTCTCAGCAACCCTACTGACCACTCCTACCGAAAAAATAAAGATTCATTGACATCAGTCCCTGCCCCTAGAAAAATCTAAAGTTGATAAAATCTTGATGACTTTGCCTAAGACTTGAGTTGGCAGCATATTGACCCATGTATGGTGCCTGCTGATCAGCCAGATATCCAGTCAGACAAAAAATGTATTGGCACATTTATGCAGTCCTTTCCTGGTGGATGTCCATAGGACTCCCATATGATCCAATCGTTGGCCAATAAGCCATCATGAAGGTTGACAAAGTTGGGTTGATCTGCCTAATCTTTATGTATGTTATAGACTGGCCTCTAATTCTAAGCAACTTTTAAATTGGTTGTCCACTATTTTGGATTCGGACGAAAACTGAGCCAAATCCTAATTTGCATATGCAAATTTGGGGTAGGAAGGGGATTTTTTTACTTCCTTGTTTTATGGTAAAAAGTCACGCAATTCCCCTCCCCACTCCTAATTTGCATATGCAAATTAGGATGCGGATTCAGTTTGACCGAGCAGAAGGATTAGACAGAATCTTGCTGAAAAAGGCCAATCCACATACTGGATTCAGTGCATCCCTTGTTTTTAAATTATTTACCACCTTCTTCTGATTTTTCTTCTTCTGACCCCATCTAAAACAACAGATGCCCTGTAATGCTACATATTTATTATTTCTACTTTTTATTACTCCTCTTTCAATTCAGGCCTCCCCTATTCATATTCCAATCTCTGATTCAAATCAATGCATGGTTGCTAGGGCTATTTGGACCCTAGCAACCCGATGAACTGGAGAGCTGCTGAATAAAACGCTAAATAACTCAAAAACCACAAATAATAAAAAATGAAAACCAAGTGCAAATTGTCTCAGAATATCACTCTCTACATCATACTAAAAGCTAACTCAAATGTGAAAAACCCCTTTCTAGGAACATTAACACCAAAAAATGAAGATGTTTTAAAGGAAAGACAATATAATGTACTGGTGCCCTATCTGAGTTGGACTAAAATTATAGTGTAAGTTAAAGGAACAGTAACGTTTAAAAAAAAAAAAAAGCGTTTTAAAGTAATGAAAATATAATGCAGTGTTGCCCTGCACTGGTAAAACTGATGTTTGCTTCAGAAACACTACTATTGTTTATATAAATAAATCATAAATAATTGATTGCTTATGGTTATAATAACTGTTTATCCCAGTGCCCCCCCCCCCAGGAAATATTTGCTCTGCATTAGTGATGGTTGGGCTGGCCCAATACTGTGCAGGTTCAGGCTGATCTCGCTGCTCATTTTGTGGGTCGATCAGGCTGATCTTACACTGCTGCAGAGTTGCCAGGTCTAACTTTCAAAACCAGCCCAAAACTAGCCGAGGCACTTCAAAAGTAGCCCAAAAATAGCACAATATGTGCAGTGTCAAAAAAAAAAAAAAAAAAAAAGGCTAAAAATAAAATTAGAATGCACCTAATCCACTATTTTGGATTCATTCGGATTCAGTTCGGCCGGGCAGAGGGATTCGGCCGAATCCTGCTGAATCCCGAACCGAATCCTGGATTCGGTGCATCCCTAGTAAAAATACACCTTTTTCAAATTGTCACTGTTTCACAAATTTTTCCATGAAGCAAAATGGCACTGATTTGCCCGTAACCAGGGGTGTAACTACAGAGGGGTCCCAGGAGGTATAGGGGCCCCATAAGGCCTAATACATATACAATTTCAATAAATATTGGTGAAACAGGTCAACATTTTGGTGGCCACTGGAAAATGCGAGAATGGGAGACTTTGGGTACAGGGCCCAAAATCTGGTAACTTCTACACAAGTTGACCCCATTGCATGCTGGGTATTGTTGTCTTACATTAAAACTTGGCAAACTGTTAAACAAAAACTACATTACCCAACATGCATTGGGAGACACAGGCTTGGCACATTAGGGCAAGAAAATCTTTGGCTGGTTTCCAAAGCACAAACCAGCCAAAGGCCTAAAAAATAGCCCAAATGGCTAGTATGTACTTTATGGGCTTTAAATTTGGAGCCAAATTTTCCTGGAAAACCGCCAACCTGGCAACCATGGACTGCTGGCTTCCAGTTTTATAGACCCTCTCCCGCCCCTTTTGTGACATCATTGGCGGCTCGGCACATGTCTATAAATGAGATGGGGAGGTTGGTCAAGTATAACTCGTCCCGCACATCACTACTCTGCATTTAAGGGCAATGGCACACAAGGTATTTCTTTGCTTGATAGAAGTCATTATCCCCACAGGTGATAAAATACCCAAAATTACCTTTGGGTTTCACCCTGGAATTGACAAGACTAAGACACCTGAATTCTGATGTACGCGATGAAGTGTTCTAAGGGGAGAAGTTTGCACCCACTTTATAAAACTGAGAAAGCGGTAGAAGGAAATTCATGGGAGTGACACTGCCCAGCTCTTTCCAAGCTCGTGAATTGAACATTACTAAGTGGAAATCCAGATGCTTTAGCTTTGAGCATTTCAAGTAGTAGCCTGACATGACTGCAGCGAGCTTTTCCCTCTGGGCGTGGTGACTATTTGCTCTGTTCTTGTTTGTACATGTTCAACTGCGTCCGTTGCATTTAACTATCTCTGTCTTGCCTCTAAAACTTCAGCTGCTGATCTGGAACCTGGCTCCTTTCTGCCTCAACTACTAGTCTCGGTCCTGACAGTATCTCTGGGAATTTTTCCATGGTAACCGTCAATTTTTATAGAACTTTTTGACTGGCAGTTGGCCCTGTAATAAATTCAGTCCACCAGATTGTTCTAATCTCTCAGTTTAAGATGCCCATAGACTTCCCTTTGTAATGTAAAAATATAGGTATGGGACCCTTTATCCAAAATGCTCAGGACCTGGGTTTTTCCTTTTAACAGATCTTTCAGTAATTTAGATCTTCATACCTTAAGTCTACTAGCAAATCATGTAAACATTAATTAAAGTGGACCTGTCACCCAGACATAAAATCTGTATAATAAAAGTCCTTTTCAAATTAAAACATGAAATCCAGTTCTTTTTTTATTAAAGCATTCATAGCTGTTGTGAACTCGTTTAAAATTCTCAGCTGTCAATCAAATATTGTCTGCCCCTCCTCTATGCTTAGGCATAGAGGCGGGGCAGACATTTACTTTCACTTTCCATTCAGCTGTCACTGCTCTCCACACATTCCCCCGTTCTCTTCACCGTTAAATTGTGTAACCAGTACATGGGGATGGATATCGGGTCCCCCATTCTGGTGCACAAACAAGATTCTGAGATGATACAAGGCTTGTCTTAATAACAGTGTCCACAAAATGGCTCCTGCCTGCTTGTTATAATTATGAATTCCCAGACTGGAGGAAACCAGATTCAAATACTTTTTTATAGTATAATTAAAGTATATTTTGCTTGACTAACATGACTAAATGGGATTTGGAATCATTTTTTTGGGTGATGGGTCCCCCTTTCAACTCAATAGGGTGGTTTTGCTTCCAATAAGGATTAATTATATCTTAGTTTGGATCAAGTACAAGCTACTGTTTTATTATTACAGAGAAAAAGGGAATTGGGATAAAATGGGAGTCTATGGGAGACCATCTTTCAGTATATCAGCTTTCTGGATATTGGGGTTCCATATAAAGCATCCCATACCTGTGTATAAAACAAAGGCTTATATGGTTAAAGGGATACTGTCATTTTTTTTTCAAAATGAATCAGTTAATAGTGCGGTTCCAGCAGAATTCTGCACTGAAATCCATTTCTCAAAAGAGCAAACAGATTTTTTTATATTCAATTTTGAAATCTGACATGGGGCTAGACATATTGTAAATTTCCCAGCTGCCCCAAGTCATGTGACTTGTGCTCTGATAAACTTCAATCACTCTTTACTGCTGTACTGCAAGTTGGAGTGATATCACCCCCCTCCCTTCCCCCCCCCCAGCAGCCAAACAACAGAACAATGGGAAGATAACCAGATAACAGCTCCCTAACACAAGATAACAGCTGCCTGGTAGATCTAAGAACAACACTCAATAGTAAAAACCCATGTCCCACTGAGACTCCTTCAGTTACATTGAGAAGGAAAAACAGCAGCCTGCCAGAAAGCATTTCTCTCCTAAAGTGCAGGCACAAGTCACATGACATGGGGCAGCTGGGAAATTGACAAAATGTCCAGCCCCATGTCAGATTTCAAAATTGAATATAAAAAGATCTGTTTGGTCTTTTGAGAAATGGATTTCAGTGCAGAATTCTACTGGAGTACTGGTGCATTTGAAAAAAACAACATGTTTTTCGATCACAAGATCCCTTTAATAT
The DNA here is from genome assembly GCF_017654675.1 of Xenopus laevis. Lineage (NCBI taxonomy): Eukaryota > Metazoa > Chordata > Amphibia > Anura > Pipidae > Xenopus > Xenopus laevis. The sequence goes on along the minus strand of NC_054382.1, from coordinate 117,227,698 downwards.
GCATGTTCATCAAATGACTCCAAACAATATCCATGTATTAGTTGTCTAGGCAGGTTGACTAGTTTAATTTGTAGCCACTCCAAAATAGATCAGATGGGGGGGGGGGGAAAAAAGTTTAACTTAAACTTTATTGTAACCAGTCAACAGACCTGCATTGCCTGAGGTATTTCAGGTGATAACCCCTTAATCATTGGCTTATGAATAGTTTAATTTGCCTATGCCCCGTGCTAGTGTATAGCATATTGTCTGATGTCCCGTCCCCCCGCTCCTCTTCACTTCTTGTTGCTTCAATTGTTCAGGCTGTCTGACCAAATAGAGCAATAAAAAGTTGACTGTTCTGCGGCCCATTGAACTGCATCTCTCTCTGTTTGCTTGTGTAAGGCCACCTATAGTCATGATACTGAAGCAAGAAGACTGGGCAGATCTCAGATGCCCATGGGTTTGTTGTCGCCTAGTTTTTAGTCAAGCTGTTCTGCTGCTGCTGCTACAGGTATGGGATCCATTATCTGGAAACCTGTTATCCAGAAAACTCTGTGTATAATAAATAAAGTGCCCCTTGTTGGAAAATAGGAGGATATTAGAAGTTACCTTGGAGTTCCATGACCTGTATAAAAGCACTTGGAATTCGACCTTGTACTTTTATACGGTCATGGAACTCCTCAGTGACTTATATCCTTATATTTTTTCAAATAGGGGGTACTTTATTCACTATATATGTGCTCTCTGTAATTATAAGAATGGGATCTGTTATCCAGAATTCTTATGTACTCGTAATTGTGAAGACATTCTTCTACAATCCTCCGCATAAGCGTGGGATTTCTATACAGATAGGCCATATGTTCTTTGCAGATTGATGATGGCATTGAACTCATGGTCCTCTTCCTCCACAAGAAGAGTAGAACTGTAATGAAATCTTCCCACCTCATTAACAAGCAGGAGGCTGGAACCCACCATGGGCCCGTATTGTAGCCTGTGAGAAAGGAACTGCTGCTGATTTACTTTTATTTGCATATTAAAAAGGGTGAGAGTGGTGGTCTCTCTTGCTCGAGGGCAGGAGCTCCAGATGTTTAACCATCTGCTTTCCTACTCCTCACCGCTACAATATGTTGCCCTTTTTTTTTTCTTTTTTTTTTTTTTTAAGATCAGAATGCTTTTATATAAAAATACATAACATGGGGATGCACATTTATAAAAGGTTGAATTTATGTGAATTTTTTTAAACTATTACATTTGAATATACTCGAAATTCGACTGGGGAGTTATTTATAAAAAAAAGTGAATATTTAATACTCTGACAAATTTTACCTACTCGAATCGAAATTGAGTTTTTTTTTTTCCTCTGTGCGGGCCGATACAATACCAGGGTATTGGGTCGGACGGGTTCGGGCTGACCTCGCACCCTCCTTTCCGGGTCGCGGGTTGAGCTCTTCTTGCTGCTCTCCCCATCCGAGACCTTCCAAATGCCGACTTCCGGGTTGTTTTTATAGACACGCGCCTCTCGCCCCGCCCCTTTTGTGACATCATTAGTGGGCTGCACGGGTCTCTTTTATAAAAGTGCCGGAAATTGGGCGCGGGTGGTGGAATGTCGGGTTGCGGGAGGGTCGGGGAAAAACCCGACCCGCAAATCAGGAAGGCTGCTAACATGTCCAAATTGGTCCCTGGACCTCTCCCATTGACTTATACATGAACTCGGCAGGTTGTTGGTAGCGAATAGTCGAATTTAAGTTCTTAAAGGGCCAGAGTGTGATAGATCTCAAAATTCGAATTAAAACTCAAATTGAGTTTGGATAATACACCAAATAGAATTTTGATGATAAAAAAAAAAAAATTTGAAAATCTCAGTTTTCAATTCAACCCTTAAAAAATCTGCTCCTCAGAATTATTTAGGGAAAAAATTCTGCCTGTGATGGGATTTTCATGGAGAGGCTACTAATTCACAAATGCCAGTGTAATGAGGAATTAAAACTACTAGAAACAACAATTTTATGTTGACCCAACTTCTGTGAAAATCTAGAGAACGGGTGCTAGGGGAGAGAGTTCAGGCAAGAATTGCTGCATTTACAACTACTGCCTTTAAGAGGGGGGGGGTCACCTTTAAATTAATTTCTAGTATGGTATAGAATGAAAAGTTGCTTAGATCTGGTCAATCAGGCTTCATTATTTTATTTTTTTTAGTTTTTGAATTATTTGCCTTCTTCTTCTGACTCTTTCCAACTTTCAAATGGGGGTCACTGACTCCATCTAAAAACAAATGCTCTGCAAGGCTACAAATTTATTGTTACTTTTTATTACTCATCTCTTTTTTTATTCAAATCAGTGCATGGTTTCAATGGTAATCTGACCCTAGCAACCAGATTTCTGAAATTACAAACTGGAGAGCTGCTGAATAAAAAGTTAAATAACTCAAAATCCAAAGATGATGATAAATGAAAACCAATTGCAAATTCTCTCAGAATATCACTCTCTACATCATACTAAAAGCTAACTCGAGATGAACAACCCCTTTAAGCTGGCAATAGACGCAAAGATAGTCGTATGAATCAAAGAGTCTTTGGGAGACGGCTATTTCGTAATTCAGAGATTTCTGGATAACTGGTTTCCGGATAACTGGTCAATACATGTCTATGATTAGTTTTGTGAAAGGGAGTGAGCAATGGGACATATTTCCCCTTGCTAGTCTTAGAACTAACTTTGATACCATAGACACACACAGACTCTGGGATTGTCCAGAACTAATTCGTTTTACAGTGTATTGATTGTGGGATAAATTCAGGAAATCTATGTAGCTCTGCAAAGAATATGTAAGCTCAGTGTGGTCAGCAGCCTGGTTGGTTTAAACATCCGTTCTGATGTTTTAAAGTGGACCTGTCACCCAGACACAAAAAGCTGTATAGTAAAAGTCCTTTTCAAATTAAACACGAAATCCAACTTCTTTTATTAAAGCATTCATAGCTGCTGTAAGCTCATTTAAACATCTCCTCTGTCAATCAAATATTGTCAGCCCCTCCTCTATGCCATGGGTATAGAGGTGGGGCAGACAATTACTTTCACTTTCCATTCAGCACTTCCTAGAAATCGCTGCTCTCCCCACATCCCCCGTTCTCTTCACCAGTTAATTGTGTAGCCAGTACATGGGGATGGACATCAGGTCCCCCATTCTGGTGCACAAACAAGATTCTGAGATGATACAAGACTTGTCTTAATAACAGTGTCCACAAAATGGCTCCTGCCTGCTTGTTATAATTATGAATTCCCAGACTGGAGGAAACAAGATTCAAATAATTTATATAGTGTAATTAAAGTTCATTTTACTTGACTGATGTGATAAAATAGGATTATGAATAATTTTTTTGGGTGATGGGTCCCCTTTAACCCATGTTATTTACTGATCTTGTGTACATCTCAGATACACGCTGATGGGCAACGTTTCAATATATGTTCATTTTGGTAATTTATAGAATGTAAGTGTAACTGCAAATGAAAGCAGTTTTTATCCTTCTTCTGTCCTGACTGTTGGTGTAGAATCTGCTATTCTCCAGGTTTACTAGCTGGCGCTTTCTAGTAGCCATACCGTAGACCAGGGGTCCCCAACCTTTTTTTTTTAAACCTGTGAGCCACATTCAAGTGTATAATAATGTTGGAGAGCAACATAAGCATGCAAAAAGATCCTGGGGCTTCCAAATAAGGGCTGTGATTGTGCATTGGTAGCCGCTATGTTGACTTGCAGCCAACAGGAGACTCTGTTTGGCAGTACACGTGGTTTTTATGCAACTAAAGCTTGCCTTTAAGCCTAGAATTCAAAAATAAGCACCTGCTTGGAGCCACTCCAAGGGTTTGGGGAGCAACATGTTGCTCTCGGGCTACTGGTTGGGGATCACTGCATTATATGATCCCTTTAAATAAAGCAGTTACTGTCGAGAGGCACTACTATGACCTTCTTAACTCTCTTATACTACCATAGAGTATTGATTCATTACTTTTTTGGTATTTCTGATTATCTTCTGCTTCCTTATACATCTTGCATATTTTATACTTCTAAGTATATTTTACTGGTACAAGCTCAGTGGAGCACAATGGAAACACCTGGATATTGTACGTGGAGTATATACTTTCCTGTGATGGAATAATTTTTTTTTTTTTTAGATAACATCTTTAATTGCCTTTCTCTTTTTCTTTCTAGAGTCCTAGCCATGGATAAAAACGAACTGGTTCAGAAGGCCAAGTTGGCTGAACAGGCAGAGCGGTACGATGACATGGCTGCTTGCATGAAGAGAGTCACCGAGGAGGGAGGTGAACTGTCCAATGAAGAAAGGAACCTTCTCTCAGTGGCCTACAAAAATGTAGTAGGTGCACGTCGGTCGTCCTGGCGGGTGGTGTCTAGTATCGAGCAGAAGACGGAAGGAGCCGAAAAGAAACAGGAGATGTCCAGAGAATACAGGGAGAAGATTGAGGCTGAATTGAGAGAAATCTGCAATGATGTTCTGGTAAGAATTTTTTTGACCTATCATACTTGAAAGCTTAAAGGGCAACTATTGCGAAAATGAAAATTTAATATAAGCTTCACTGAGATAATAAACTTTCAAAATACAATCCATTAAATATTCTGTACTGTTTCTGAAATAATCAAGTTTATATTCCTCTCTCAGCATCTGTTTCTCTTCATTCAGCAGTTGGGTGTCAGATATTCATTCACAGATCCAATATATCTAATATAGGGGGTCCTTTTGCCCAGAAGATGTATTAGAGCTCACTCTATTAAAATCACCAGACATCATGTCTCTCTACATGCAGAATTTGTGCAAAAGGCAGTGATTTTGTTTGTACTGGAATCAGTTATTTGAGTGAGCTCTAATTCATCTGCTAGGAAAGGAGCCCCCCCTACTAGATATATTGGATCTAACTGTCAATGAATATCTGACACCCAACTGCTGCATGAAGAGAGAATGAAGAGAAACAGATGCAAAAAGGATAATGAACATACTCGTGATTATTTCGGAAACGATGCAGAATTTTTAATTGTATTTAGAAAGTTTCTTATTTCTGTATGATGAAGCTCATTAAATGTTCATTTTCACGATAGTTCCTCTTTAAGGATAGTAAATCGTTTTCAATTTATGAATATACTCTGTTCTGATAGAAGTATAACATGGTGGCTGGGTAAATGTCTGGGGCTGCTGATTAAGTATGACCTGGTCAGCTGCTAGTCTTTGCTCAAAGAAAATTATGTATTAATTACTATACACCTATTACTATTTACTATACACACATGGATCAGAATAGTTTCTTGCCCTGCAAAAATTTTGGTTATAGAGTCTGAATTCTAAAATACAGTCCACAACCATAATTGTTTTTAGATGTATAATTTTATGCTTGTTGGATCTGATCTGAAAAGCACTGCCATTAAAATAGCATAACCTCTTCAGTGTTTAGTAAGAAATTAGTCTTTAAAATAGATTAACATTGGTCAGTGCATGCCCATATAATGGCCAGCGGGCTAGTAAATCAGCTTGCTCAACAGTTTTATTCTGCAGTCCCATAATTACAAGGTGGCCCTCAAGGTCATACATTTTTATTGTCCAATGGGAGCAGGCGTTGCATCATGCAGCTTGTGTGGGGGTTGGTAACTGAACCCTGCAGCTGTATGTTTCCAGTATTGTGCTGTGTTAACAGCCTATACTTCAATATGAGCTTGGTTCAGATTATTATGGGAGCAGGTATATGCCTGAAGTGGTCTCTTAAAGGAAAACTATACCCCCCCCCCCCAAACAATCTAGGTCTCTATTAAAAGATACTGAGTAAAACAGCTCATGTGTAAAACCCTGCTTCATGTAAATGAACCATTTTCATAATAATATACTTTTCTAGTAGGATGTGCCATTGGGTAATCATAAATAGAAAATTGCCATTTTAAAAAATAAGGGCCGCCCCCTGAGATCGTAAGATTCACTGTGCACACATACAAACCACATGTAAGGTCACATGAGCCAATTAACAGACAGAGTTCTGCCTTTTGCTTCCTCACTTCTTCCTGTTACAGTTAGTGTTGTAGTATTTCTGGTCAGGTGATCTCTGAGGCAGCACAGATAGAGTCACGAAATGGTGGTTCAAGGCAAGAGATGTAAAAGGGCAATATTTATGTAAATATATATTCCAGTTTGGTAAGATTCTTTAATATGTCATTCAATTTGATATAAACTATCTGTTGCTTAAGTATTCATTTTGGGGGTATAGTTTTTCCTTTAAATGAGTGTGATTACTGGATCCCAATAGTGTGATACTGTTTCCCCTTCACTGTAATAACCTTCCTGCCTTCTGTTCTGAATCAAGTGCTGTTGCCCATTGCTTGGGAATATTTGCATTAGGTCAGTGGTTTTGGGATTTTTAAAGTCAAAGTCCCCCTTAAATTTCCAACGTTTGTTCAGGGACCCCTTAGATGATAAAGTTACACATATATGACAACACGGCTGTATTTGAAGAAGTATCTAGAACAATATAAAGGGGGTCGAATTTCGAAACTTAAGGTTTTTTTTTTTTTTTGTACTCTGCTCGAATGGGCGGTTATTTATGGAAAAAAACAAATCTAATATTCGATCTAATAGGAACGACTTGAAAATTTGAATTGAATTCGAATAGTAAAAAAACCTCGAATGTCAGGAAGGCAATTAACCTCTTCAAATGGTTCCACCCCTGCCATTGACTTCTACATGAACTCTGCAGGCGGCGAATAGTCGAATTCGAACTTTTTCCAGGGTTGAGATCAATCTCGCATTTAAATTTGAACTTGTGTGTTTTGAATTTACCTTTGAACCGTAGCAAATCTGCCCCTAAGTGTTGTTGCTCATCCTAACTAGGGATGCATCGAATCCACTATTTTGGCCGAACCTCCCAATCCTTCGAGAAAGATTCGGCCCAATGCTAATTTGCATATGCAAATTAGGGGTGGGAAGGCGAAAGCCTTTACTTCCTTGTTTTGTGACAATAAGTCGTGGTTTCCCTACCGGCCCTAATTTGCATATGCAAATTAGTATTCAGTTCAGCCTTGCAGAAGGATTCGGCCGAATCCTGCATTCGGTGCATCTCTAACCGTAACTGAGCCTCATTATGCGCTTCCGGAATATCTTGTGCTTTGGAACCACGACTCAAGGGTAAGTTTCAGCGAGAGCCATTTAACCCACAAGCAAGTTCTGAGGATTATGGACGCCTGAAGGATATCCCCTAAAATAGAGCTGTGTTCTCCCCAGGAAAAAAAAAAATGCTGGGGGAAAAAATAACCTGCAGTGAAACTGAGCGAAGTCGAAGAATTCCAGGCGAGAACACTGTAGATGGAGGACAGAACAACAATATTCAGATTCCCTGGTCAGCAACGTCCCAGTGCTGCAAACTAGCTATACCAACTACTGCACCTGTATGATCACGTTTAACTCTTTAATAAAAGGAACAAGCCATTCCGGATAACAGATCCTTGGTGCTAACTACACGGTTCCATTCTTATAGCCGTCAATTACCATGAGAGAATACCCAATATTTCTGTGTATTTTACAGGATACAATTTAATGGCGAACTATCGCAAACATTTAATTTTAATATAAGCTTCCAAATATACAATCAATTTAATATTCTGCATCAATTCTGAAATAATCAAGTTTCACTATCCTTCTCTCAGCATCTGTTTCTCTTCATGCAGCAATTGGGTGTCAGATATTCATTGACCGTTATATCCAATATATCTTATAGGGGGGTTCCTTTCCTAGCAGATGAATTAGAGCTCACTCAAATAACTGATTCCAGTACAAACAATGTAACAAAATCACTGCCTTTTGCACAAATTCTGCATGTAGAGAGACATGATGTCTGGTGATTTTAATAGAGTGAGCTCTAATACATCTTCTAGGCAAAAGGAGCCCCCCTATAAGATATATTGGATCTAACTGTCAATGAATATCTGACACCCAACTGCTGCATGAAGAGAAACAGATGCTGAGAGAGGAATAGTGAACATAAACGAGATTATTTCAGAAACAATGCAGAATATTTAATTGATTGTATTTAGAATATTTCTTATTCCAGTATGATGAAGCTTATATTTCATTTTCACAGTAGTTCCCCTTTAAGGTTGCCCTTGCTTTTGTTTTTCGGTGCGCAATGTTGTGAACATAATTGTAATCATTGCTACTTGTGTTTATAATGAAAACACTGCTACCTGCCCTGCATCAGACATAACTCTTAACTCGTGCACCCACCAGTCTGTGTGTTTGGTTGTGGTACGCTCCATGCATGACTGCCCACTCATCTGAAGTAATTCAGCAGCATTTTGGGCACCACCACTTCTCGACAAGAATTCTATTGGTCACATTCTTTCGATGCTTCAAGTTTTAAACCACGTAACCCCTTTATTATTCGTAATGATGCATCACGCTAAGGCCTTTGTTTGAAGAAACAAGAAATGTGTCCTCTGGTCTAAACACGACCGATCCAATGACCTAGGGAAAAGTGATCCGAAAATACTCCTTAATCAGATTATGACATTAGGGTTGTTTGACGTACATCTTTACGCCACTCTCATCGGAAAAAGTGTCTGACATTCCGACAGCTTGATCAACTGAAATCTCCCATGTTTTATGCTTTGATCTCGGCCAGAGCATCACAGACCCATTTTGGATATTGTAATGCACGTGTTATTGTTTTGGGTTTAGCTGGGGTGTATCATCACTTCTGTGCCTGGGCTGATGCAGCTGCAGTTTGCATGAACCAGTACTTGCCAGTAGGGATGGGCGAATTTTACCCGTTTCACCTCACCAAACATTTGCCTCTGGCGAAAATTCACCGAAATGCATTAGTCTATGGCCGACTATTTTATTTTTTTTTGATTCACATTTTTTTTCCCCCTCCCATTAAAGTCTATGGGCGTCATTTCTGCGGCGAAAACATTTGCTCATCCCTACTTTCCAGCTGTCTAGTTCACGCCCAAAATGAACTTTGGATCAGGGGGTTGTACCTAAAAAATGTTCTCTCCAGGCTTGTCCGTATCCTGGTGTGAAATCCCTTTCAGGTGACGTGGTGAATGGCAAATCGTGGTTTAGTTTGAGGCAAAGAGGGTGTGGGGCTGTAAATGCTGGGTGCCCTATTAGGCCTGTGCAATTCCAGATGAGCTGCCACCCAAAAAGATGTTTGGGGTTAAAAACTGCCTGTTTTATCTAGGAATCTGAACCATGCATAATGCCTGTCCAAAGTCCAGCCTTTTGCCCTTTTTCATTAGATTATTGTATTTTGGGCAGTTTTATTTGAGCCGTGTCAATTAAGAGATTGTGCTGAACATTGTTTTTACTCATTCTATCGATGTAAAAAAGATGTTTTTTGTTATTTCTTGAGCTAAACAGGGAAACAGAAGCTACTCCATGTGTTATTATTCCTTGTGAGGTTAATATTTAGATTTAGACTCCTCCTTACAAAACAGTCACAACAAAGGGTGTCGGGTGGGGTTGTATACTGGTAATCCAATTCTCCAACTAGCAAAGGCCAAACATGGAGCAGTTTGTTTTCCTGTTTGTTTCAAGAAATAACAAAAACATATATAGTTTTTTCTAATTAAAACCATATGCAAAAGTATTTTCAGCACCCGCCATACTCATTAAACTGGGAAGTTGCTATGAGCAATAGGAAACAACTTTTTATTAGAGCAAAAACATGGCATATTTAAATTTTAGGTGCAGATACGAAGATTTAAAGGAACGGTAACAATTAAAGCAATGAAAATATAATTTACTGTTGCCCTGCACTGGTAACTGGTGTGTCTGTCAGAAATATTACAATAAATTGTGCTTTATCGGTTATCTACGATTTATCCTGTGCTTGAATGGCTGCCCCTGTGGTTACCAGCTTATATAAACCATAGTAGAGTTTGTGAAGCAAACATACCATGTTTCACCAGTGCAGGGCAACATTAAATTATATTGTCACTACTTTAAAACACTTATTTATTGGTGTTCGTTTCATTTCATGTACATTCTATTCACATGGTGAATATGAAATAATGTAGTTTTAGTGAGGGTTACTGTTGGCTAGGAATGCACCGAATCCACTAGCTTGGATTAGGCCGAATATTCAGTCGAATACCAACCTGAATCTGCATCCTAATTTGCATATGCAAATAAGGGGTGGGAAGGGGAAAAGATTTTTTACTTCCTAGGTTTGTTCCAAAAAGTCACGCAATTTCCTTCCGTGCCCCTAATTTACATACGCAAATTAGGGTTCGGCCAGGCAGAAGGATTTGCCCAATCCTGCTAAAAATGACTGCCCGAACCAAATCCTGGATTCCATGCATCCTACATTTGGATGGCAGGGCCCCCCTAAACGTGAGTTGCCAACTACAGAAGGGAGGAGGGGAGCACAGGTGGCTGCATCTTCTTCCAGTGACAGCATTTTGTTCCCTTATTGGTCACAGAATTTCAAGTCCTGGTAAAGCTGCATGGTGATTGGATGAGCTGGAGAAGTTCAAACCTCAGCTATCCAATCCCTGAGCAGCTCAACCGGGACTTAAACTCAGTGACCAATAAGGGAAAGGAATGGACAGAAGATACCTCCCCTTGTGCTCCCACCCTGCCTTCCCTAAATCAGAAACATTCAGAAAGCAGAGGGCCTGTCTAATCAATAAATTGTGGCGTGGCTGGGCCCCCCTTACCTTCCGGGCCCCCTGTCCCCCCCATGATGGCTGCCCTGTAGGCATAGCTGGGGGTGGAGACATAGCCATGCCCACTGACGGAGCAAGGAGGGCTTGTGTGCATTAGAAAACTTGGTAACGTCAGACCTGGGGGGGAGAGCTTGTTTTTGGATGTCATTTAAAGGACCAGTAGCATCAATTTTTACTTCATTAGTATACAATGGAAAAAAAACACAAAGACAAATTAAACTTGGAAATCGGCAAGTCTTTATAAAGAAATAACTTACCAAAACTCCACTTCCGCTCCTCTTCAGAAAAGGCGACAGGGCGACGATCCATCGCGCGGCACTCCATTTCTCCTATATGTCCTATAAGGAAGGCAGGGAGGGGAAATTGAGTGACACTCAATGGATCGCTTTTTCTGAAGAGGAGCGGAGTGTTGGTAAATTATTGCTTAATAAAGACTTTCAACGTTTAATTTGTCTGATTTTTTTTTTTCTTTGTATACAGTTGTATAAAAATTATATAACTGGTCCTTTAAACAGGGAATGGGGTGCTGATTTTGCATATGGCAGTGTGGTGGGGCTATAATTATTCAAGGATCCCAATTTGTCTTTGTTCAATGTCTAGGGCAGGTCTGTGCAGCTGAAGGGGTCATGTGCTATGGGCCAACTTCAGCCTGTAAAAAGGTTCCATATTTGTTCCTGGTCAGGGCTGTGCATCTGTCCTGCAGCTCTCCCTGTGCATCGCAACTGTCACCTGTCCTACGGCCTAGTCCTGATTGTAATGACCATGCCTTTGTGAGAATGTATTGTGACTCTGGTTTGGAAGTGATTGGGCGAACTGGGATTAACTAGTGGAAGCAAATTCAAATGAGTGTCCTATTTAAAGGAACAGTAACACCAAAAACTGAAAGTGTTTTAAAGTGATGAAAATATCATGTAGTGTTGCCCTGCACTGGTAAAACTGATCTGTTTGCTTCAGAAACACTATTATAGTAAATATAAAGAAGCTGCTGCAATGGCAGAAATTGAAAAACAGCTATATGGCACAGGATAAATAATGGATAACAGATAACACCATTATGTTCTACAGAGCTTATCTGCTGTGTAACCTGAGCCTTTTCTCCATTCAATGGCTGCCCCCATTGCTACACAGCAGCTTATTTATATGAACTATAGTAGTGTTTCTGAAGCAAACACACCAGTTTTATTAGTGCAGGGCAACACTACATTATATTTTTATTAGTTTAAGGGTCATGCCACACAGGGCGTTTTGGGGAGATTTGGTCGCCTGGCGACTAATCGCCTCGTTTTCCTCGAGGAAACTTCAGAAAACGAATCGCTGCATGTGATTAGCGTCTGTTTTATTTTCCATTTTAGCCGGCACATGAACAGGGAAGGCGTTTGGGGAGATTGGTCGCAGCAAAAACGAGGCGATTAGTCGCCAGGCGACCAAATCTCCCCAAAACACCCTGTGTGGACTTACCCCAAAACAATTAAATTTTTTGATGTTACTGTTCCTTTAATCATCCCGAATTGTTTGCTTGTATGAGAGTGTATAGAAAATTAGCCGCTCTCAGTTCAAGTGTTGTTACAGCAGGGGAAAGAGATAAGGAAGAGACATTGGCAAGTTAAAAGATTGCACTGCTTTCAAATTCAAATGATGTAAAAGGCAAGGGCTATTTGTTTGAAGAGACTATAACAGTACATCATGATTGGCACGATCATTTTGGAGATAGTAGCTTGTTTTCCATTACTTTGTATTTCCAGTGCTATTTGCCTATACATTTGGACTAGGATCATTGGCAGCTCGCTGGGCTCTTGGAAGTGTCCTGGCAGTTACAACTCGCTAAGTTTTATCACATCTCCTAGCGTGACTGTCTTTTTTTTTTTTTTTTTTTATTCGGACCCAAACATTGGGAATATACCAAATTATAGTGAGAAATGAATGTAATTTTTTTTTTTTTTTTTTTTTTTAAGCCTTTGTCATTGACTTCTCATTAAACAAAGGAACCGCCGTGGCCAGTAGAAAGTTGATAGGAAATGGTATTGTTATAAATGTTATTTCTGGAATCAAAACAAGCCGTGCAGAGAATATAAACAGCCAGAGAGCTGCTAATAGCCATTACATTTACATATAACTATTGCATGTTTCGTTTATACTGGAAATTCGCTTAGAATTATATTTTCTTTATTATACACAAGTTTTTGGGTAAAGTTCTCCTTTTGTGAATGCTTCTATTGAAAGCCCTTTGTGCCAATTATTTTAATGAAAGAGATGTAAGGTCCATTCCCTCCATGTTGGCTATGAGAGAGGAATCCCTGACACCTGCCAGAAGCACAGACTTTGTGTTTGTTCCATAATGTGTTTTAACCTGCATTTGCCTTTTGCAGAATCTTCTGGACAAATTCTTGATTGCCAATGCCACGCAACCAGAAAGCAAAGTTTTCTATTTGAAAATGAAGGGAGATTATTATCGTTACTTGGCTGAAGTAGCTGCCGGCGATGCAAAGTCAGGTAGGTTTTGGCATTGCTAAATCATAATCATTTATCAAATTCACTATATGTAAGAAAAAAAAAACCCATTTATTTATATATATATATATATATATATATATATAATAAAGTACCCCCTCTTGTAAATTATAAGGATATTATAAGTTACCGAGGAGTTTCATGACCATATAAAAACACGAGGCCTAAGGCCGAGTGTTTTTATACAGGTCATGGAACTCCGAGGTAACTTCTAATATCCTCATATTTTACAACTGGGGGTACTTTATTTATTATAATACACAAATTTCAGTCATGTGACAGAAATGACATCAGAACTCACAGTTTATAACTGATGACATCAGAACTCACCGTTTGAGGATATAATTCACAAGATATTCATGGCTTTTGTGTAATATATATATATATATATATATACACCTATACCGATTTTCTTTACATTAACGCGATTCCGCCTAAGTTGCTTCCCACATTTGTAATCGCATGCCAGTTATCCAGCACCGCTTGTCTAGTATAGGACAAAAATGCCTGTAAAACTGTAATGCCCTAAAATGATGCAATAAAGGCATTTTTATTCTATAACAAGGTAAGCGTTGCTTTTCCATTCTGGATTTTGTGTATTTGCCAAAGAAAAGTGGCCGTTGGGGGAACCTGCACTACATAAAGGTTCAAAGTGTTGTGGCGACTACTTTCCAAAAACAGAAAGCGGGTTGGTGGTCAGTACGTAGAAATATAGAATTATGTCCAATTCCTTATAGTTGCTCCGTGCTGCAACTGAATCGGTGAACAATCCAAAGGCAAAAAAAAAAGGAACTCCAGCAGATTGACTGCAGAAATTTTATTCCAGTTTGTGGTAAAACATGTTTCGGGGTCAATAACCTTTATCAAGTGAACTTTTTTTTGTCGACTACTTTGTACCACAATAGCTTGCCATTGTCATGTACCTCTGTACTCCAACTGTCCGTTAGTGCCCATCTTTTACTTATTTCTCTTGTTTATGTTCTGTACAATTTCATCACCTGTTCTAGGCCAAATACCCCACGTTTTGCAGTCGCCATAGGAGGCCAGGCAAAATTGGGGTTTGATATCGGTATGTTAAAGGATTCAGTACGGGTAGTTCCCACATTAAATACACCCAATTTACAACTCACACTTGCAAACAAAGCCGTTTATTGCCAATAGATTAGCCACAATAGTGCAAGCTATAACGCTTTATTCTGCAGAATACTTTTCCATACCTGAATAAACAGGTCTAGAAGCTCTCTCTCTCTCTCTTTAGGGTAGTAGTTGCCATATTAGCTTGGTGTGACATCACTTCCGTTCTGAGTCTCTCCCTGATTACTCATAGCTCTGGGCTCAGTTTACAGCAGGGAGGGGGGGAATGGAGGGGAGAGGGGCAAACTGAGCATGCTCAAGCCCTAGCTCCTAGTCCATGTGTACACAACAGAAGGAAATGATGTGTTTCCTTAGACAGAGAACTCATTACACACAGCCTTAATTTGATGGTTTACTGGTGTATTTATTAGGGATGCACTGACTCCACTATTTTGGATTTGGCCGAATCCTCTGCCTTAAAGCCCATTGGGGAGATTTTTTTTATTTACAGCAAATGTATGTAAAGCTGGCCATAGACGTGCAGGTATACCTTCAATATCAGACGAAAGATCCATCTGAACCATGCAGATTAAATAAAGTAGTAAAAGAACAAATCAGACAATTTTCTGCCCCTGACAACAATCGTACGAACGTTAAATCCGACAAAGACTGGGTACAGTCACCCATTGATATTGTCGGATCAGCAATACATGAGAGATATTATCATTAGCCGACATAAATCTTCTAACCTGTCTGATGGACTAAACTGTGTGTGTGTGTATATACATTATACACTTTTTTTTTTTTTAATGCACAGCCCAGTTACACTGCATTTTTTTTTATGTATGTGTTTAACTGATGGATCCACCATACCTCTCTTTTTTGTGTGGGGTGTGTGTGTGTGTGTGTGTGTGTGTATATGTGTGTGTGTATATATGTATGTGCATTGTGCCTATTTTGAAATTTAATATTTTTCTATGTTTTTGAAATTCTAAAGCACTATTTGGACCTTCCCCCCCCCATTATCAGGGCAATTTGTTCAGCGCTTCTTATCTGCTTTTGAATGAACCCCCTCCCTTTTCCTAAGCTCCAGCCTTTGAGCAGCTTATTGTCTGGGGGCTTCTCAGTGCACTAATGTTTATCAGCTTCTCCGTTGCTCCTCAGAACCAGGAAGTGAAATGAAGTGCCAAAGTAAAACTGGATTAACTTCAAATTCTTAACCAAAACAATAGCCAAAAAAGTGTGTTCAGAGCAAGCCCTATTCATTCAGCTCATGTCGGAGTGTATACAGTCTCTTTAAGTATGTTTATTGCACGCACCTTTTCTGTGTTGGAATATAAGGATTTAGGCCTCAAGCACACGGACACATTCGGGGGGAGATTTAGTCGCCTGGCAACTAATCGCCTCTTCTGCGGGGCGACAATCTCCCCAAATTGTCTTGCGCCTGCTGTAATGACAAAACGCTAGCTCCAATGCACTCGCGGTGCTTCAATTTCCGAAGTCGCCCGAAGTTTCCTCTTGAGGCAACTTTGGGCGATTTCGGAAATAGAAGTGCCGCGAGTGCATTGGTGCTAGCTTTTTGTCATTATAGCAGTTCGGGGAGATTGTTGCCCCACAGAAGAAGTGATTAGTCGCCAGGTGACTAAATCTCCCCGAATCTGCCCGTGTGTTTTTGGGAATATCCGAGCATATAGCTTATTCCTTTATGTATAAGTTGGTTCCGCATGTACACTTACAGGAATGTTCATACAATCTAACATGTCAATCTGTATTACTAGATATCGTGGGCCAGTCACAGAAGGCGTATCAAGATGCTTTTGACATCAGCAAAACTGAAATGCAACCAACACATCCAATCCGATTGGGTCTGGCCCTGAACTTCTCTGTGTTCTACTATGAGATCCTTAACTGTCCAGATAAAGCGTGTTCTCTGGCCAAGACTGTAAGTGTTTTGTTTCTTGCGCTGCCGGTGCTTTACCAGACACATGAGGAAATTCTTCATCCACAATAACTTCTGCTTTTTCTGCAATTTCAGGCTTTTGATGAAGCCATTGCTGAGCTTGACACTTTGAGTGAAGAGTCCTACAAAGACAGCACATTAATAATGCAGTTACTGAGAGACAACTTAACAGTAAGTCCATGGACATTTGCTTTCATCTCTATGTGAATAGAGCATCCTGTAAATTATATCCGTATATAGTGGTGTCATCTGTTCTAATACTCCTCACTGATATCATTTCTGTTACAAGACTTGCTAAAACATCTGTATTATAATGAATGTACCCCCGTTACATAAATATAAGGATATCACCTTGGAGTTCCATGACTTGTGTAAAACCACTTAGAACTCCAATAAGCATTTCAATATTTACTATATCTAACACAGGAGTCAAGAATATCCTGTAAATTCTAAATGGTGCTTAGTGATGTCCTCGTTTATGATTGGTTCTAAGTGATGTCATTTTTGAGGGCTCTGAGCAGCTGTTGAGAAGCTAAGCTTAGGGGTCGTCTCAAATTATCAAGCAGAAAATTAGGTTTGTAATATAAGATGATGCTACAAGGCTGATTATTAAAGGGATACTGTCATGGGGAAAAAGTTTTTCAAAATGAATCAGTTAATAGTGCTTCTCCAGCAGAATTCTGCACTGAAATCCATTTCTCAAAAGAGCAAACAGATTTTTTTATATTCAATTTTGAAATCTGACATGGGGCTAGACATATTGTCAATTTCCCAGCTGCCCCAAGTCATGTGACTTGTGCTCTGATAAACTTCAATCACTCTTTACTGCTGTACTGCAAGTTAGAGTGATATCACCCCCTCCCTTTCCCCCCCAGCAGCCAAACAAAAGAACAATGGGAAGGTAACCAGATAGCAGCTCCCTAACACAAGATAACAGCTGCCTGGTAGATCTAAGAACAACACTCAATAGTAAAAACCCATGTCCCACTGAGACACATTCAGTTACATTGAGAAGGAAAAACAGCAGCCTGCCAGAAAGCATTTCTCTCCTAAAGTGCAGGAACAAGTCACATGACCAGGGGCAGCTGGGAAATTGACAAAATGTCTAGCCGCATGTCAGATTTCAAAATTGAATATAAAAAAAATCTGTTTCCTTTTTTGAGAAATGGATTTCAGTGCAGAATTCTGCTGGAGCAGCACTATTAACTGAAAAAAACATGTATCCTGATGACAGGATCCCTTTAAATTCTGATGCTAATTGCACTGGTTTCTGTGCTGCCATGTAGTAATTGTGTATTAATTACTAATCAGCCTTATATTGTGACATTTCTATTCTATGTGTACTGTATATTGTGAGTGGGTCCCTAAGCTCAGTAAGTGACAGCAGCACAGAGCATGTGCAGTGAATCAGCAGAAAAGAAGATGGGGAGCTACTGGGGCATCTTTGGAGACACAAATCTTTACTGCTAAAGAGCTGTGGTTGCCTTGGGCTGGTACAGAAGCCCAAAACATAATGTACAACATTTCTAGCTACTTTAGTTAAGCTTTACTTCTCTTTTAAGGGAAGTGCCAGCACAAATTAGCAGGATAGCGATTACAATCATCCCTCAATAATTCCCTTTTTTGTCAATGCTTACTGGTCTGGTGGGAATGAGCACCACTATATATGTAGCATGTGTGGATACAGCAATGCCTGCTGGTTGGTTAAGAAATGGCAATTGTAATGAATAACCCAAAAAACTGAATACAGTTGTAATATTTTGTATTAACCAATTTTTAATCTTCTGTTTTAGTTGTGGACATCAGACACCCAAGGGGATGAAGCTGAACAAGGAGAAGGAGGGGAGAATTAATCCGCCTTCCTTTTTGTCTGCCTCATAAAATTTACACAATAGACCATTCGTCATCCTTACTGTCCCACAAATAGGTTTTGTTTTTTTAATTTTTTTTTTTTTTATTATTTTGTTTACAATTACGGTTTGTTACTTTTTTTTTTCTTTTGGACTTCTATATTTCCCATGTGGTTTTTGTGTTTAATAATAGGGAATAGAGCCAGTTAATATTTGGGGGAAATGATCATTGTCTTTTTTTTTTTCCTCTTAAGGTGGCCAATCTAGGGATGTTGAATTTTTATACATGTTTTAAGTGTTTTGGCGTAGTACTTCTGGTACTCTGTGGATCCACCACAAGCCCCGTGTTTGAGCAATTCTAATGGAGCAAAGCATCATGGAAAATAAGGGATGATCTGCAGGGGTGTTTGACCTCGGCCTCCCCCTTCAGCTGTTATGGAGCTGCCTATACTATAGAGTGGTAGGCCTGTAACAACTGAAGGAGGATATCCCTGTTATAGAGCTATGGGCACAGACTTTGACATTCCTAAAGCGCATGGGTGCAGGGAAGCTGCCTCATCTTCCGCTAAAGCTTTTATACCCTCCTAGTCTCTGCCTGTCCTTTTTACTGAATGTTCTCTCAAAAAAAAAAAAAGGCAAGTCCCTGTCCAACCAGTAGCCATGGAGGAAGGACCCCATAACGGTCACAACCCCAATTCCCTAAATCTTCTGCTTTTGTTAAAGTTGCTATTCTCCATCTTATCTGTAATTTAATTGTTTCAACAACTTAAAGATCAAAAGGAAAAAGTACTTGACGCGTTAAACTCTGTGCTCGGTATCCATATTTTCACTGTATATCTGGCGCTGCAGAAAAAAAGGAAAACAAACCCTCCTATTTAACTTTCAGTTTTATTTTCGTTTTTGATACTTGCCTAACATGCATGTGGCTGTAAAAAAAAAAAAAAAAAATAGAGAAAAAAAAAAAACAACCTAGTTACCAGGGGAATAACTCGAGATGATGGCTAGCTTTTGTTTAATGTCTTACGGAAATTTTCATGAACAATCCAAGCATAATTGTTAAAGAACATGTGTAATAAGTTGATGTAAGTGGAATAAAAATTTTATGAATGGATTTTTTTTTTTTTTCAACTATTTACACTGTCATTTTAAATATCGGCATCGCTTTCTTTCACCTCGGAATATTGAATATTTTAGAAACGGGGGAGAAAAAGGGCAGATAACAATGAACTGGGTCGGGGGTTACTTTTAAAGGAAATGATTAAAGCTGATAATAATACTCTGTTGTATGTCACGTCATTTGTAAATGTCTCAGCTGGAAGATACACGTCTCCTGTGTGATTCAGTAGCCTTAAAGGGATTCTGTTGTGATTTTTATGGTGTCGTTTTTATCATCGTTGTTTACACTGCAAATAATTCACTCTACCATGTAAAGTTTAAAGGTGGCCATATACGGAGAGATCCGCTCGTTTGGCGATGTCGTCAAACGAGCGGATCTCTCTCCCATATGCCCACCTTGAGGTGGGCAATATCGGGCTGATACTAACAAATGGGAACGGGCAGTTGAATTGCGGGACCGCATCAACGAACAGATGTGGCCGCGATCTGACAGGATTTTTAGTCCCATCCAATCGAGATCTGGCTGACTTTCGGCCAGATCTCGATTGGGGAAGCCCGTCGGGGGGCCCCATACACGGGCCAATAAGCTGCCAACTCGGTCTGTTGGCAGCTTTTATCGGCCCATGTATGGCCACCTTTAGTCCTAACCCAACAACTGTATTTTTTTTTAGTTGTAATATTGGCGTGTAGGTGCATCTCGGGTAATTTTGCCTGGTCATGTGCTTTCAGAAAGAGCCAGAACTTTAGGATGGAACTGCTTTCTGGCAGGCTGTTGTTTCTCCTTCTCAATGTAACAGAAGGTGTCTCAGTGGGACCTGGATTTTACTATTCAGTGCTGTTCTTAAGCTGGCCATAGACGCAAAGATCTGATCAGGCCAGAATCCTAGATTGGTACGATTTTTGGACTGTGTTGAGTCCCGATATTTTTCGTCCCACGGAGATCGGTCGTTTTGTTGATCGGACAGGTTAAAAGATTTCCAGATTTTCAGTGGGAGACCAGCTTTTGTCAGACATAACTTTCGTACGATTGCTGTCAGGGGCAGAACCTCTGGCTGATCTGTTCTTTTACTACTTTATTTGTTCTGAATGGTTAGTGGCAGCTCGGGAGATGGAGAAGTCAGATTGTTTGAGGATTCGAGCTATCGGATCTTTGTGTCTATGGCCATCTTAAGATCTACCAGGGAGCTGTTATCTTGTGTTAAGGAGCGGTTATCTGGTTACCTACCCATTGTTCTGTTGTTAGGCTGGTGGGGGGGAAAGGGTGGGGCGATATCACTCCAACTTGCAGTAAAGAGTAATTGAAGTTTATCAGAGCACAAGTCACATGACTGGGGGCACCTGGAAAACGGATTTCAGATTTCAACATGAGCATGAAAAATGGATTTCAATGCAGAAGTCTACTGGAGCAGCACTATTAACTGATGTAAAGAGGTAGCTGACCCTGTATACTTTCTCATTCTTAGCAGTTGGTCACAATCATCTATTGATCTGATGCTAGGATTACATTAGTACTTTATTTACTTCATCTTTCTATTAAGGCTCTCTCCTAATCATTTTCCAGTCTCTGATTCAAATCACTGTCTGGTTGCTAGGGTACATTGGCATTTCAACAAATACATTTGCACTCAACCCATTATCAATATATTTAAGACATTTTGTGCCTTAAGCTACCAAAAAATGCCTTACCCTTTAAACAAAACAGGGATTGTTTGTCCATATATTGCAATATATTTAAGCTGGCCAACTACGTCAAAGTCATCCCATATCTGGCCAGTCCTACACTCAAATTGCCTCTGATTCATTAAGAATTCTATTGCTTCATTATACATTTTACATATATATTGATAATGGATTGAGTGCAGAGGATTCTTGTATGTGTCTATATGTATTTTGTGGTCACAGCCTCATTGCACCCCCGCCTAATGGTTTTAAATATTAGTGGTAAGCACAACTTTCCCTTGTTTGCTATCGATTACATTGGCTGTTCAGCAGCTGAACTATCTTTTTAAAGAGGTACTGGTCAATTTTAGAGCTGCCCATTGACGTTCAGATATTGGTCCTTGTACAACATACGGTCTGATCGTGATCATTTGTTTTTAATGCAACAATCTAAAACCTAGCCATTCAGATTTAAACGGTAGGATTAAAGTAGGAACAATAACCAATTACAATAACAAATGTTCTGGCCATTCATCGACAGATGGTAATCGCACAAAGTAATTTGCCCGAAATTATATTGGTCACCCCTGGATACGGTTGCAGAGATGTTATCCGGCAAATTTTCCAACCAGGCCGATCAAATAAACTGGTATGAAAATTGTTGGGATAATTCTAATTATGAAATCAAATTTTAAATTAAATTGCTGTTGAAAATATTTAATGAGTCAGAACCAGACACACCAAGCGTTGTGCCGGCGCACTTCGGAACCTTTCGGAAGAATCGCTTGCTTTCAAATTGTATGTAAAAAAAAAAAGTTTTTTAATATATCCTGATATACTGATAAAAGTGTCTGAGGTCTGACTTGTTTCGTGTCACTGCACTTCCTCAGAGACCTCAATTAAAGGATAAGGAAAGCTACGGAGGCATTTTATTGCCAATAGATTAGCTGCAATAGTGCAAGCTAGAATGCTATATTTATTCTGTAGAATGTTTTGCCATACCTGAGTAAAAAGCTCTAGAAGCTCTCTGTTTGTTTAGGATAGGAGCTGCAGTATTAACATGGTCTGACATCACTTCCTGCCTGAGTCTCTCCCTGCTCTGGGCTCAGATTACAGTAGAGAAGGGAGGGGGGGGGAAGAGGAGCAAACTGAGCATGCTCTTGCCCAGGGCAATGAGGTTTAAGCTGAAGGCAGGAAGTCTGATACAGAAGCCCATGTGTACACAATACAAGCAATGAAATGCAGTGTTTCTTTTCACAGGGGACTCAGAGAAGCATTACTTTGAGGTTTTACTGGTATATTTAGGTGGACCTTTCTGATAAGGCTTACTTAGTTTTAACCTTTCCTTCTCCTTTAAGACCTAAACTAAATTGCTGTGGAAAATATTTGAAGAGTCAGAACCGGCGCTGCATGGCTGCTTTTATTCTGAACACAACTGAATAAACTTATATGGGCCATGAGATATAGGGGCCGATTCACTAACTTCGAGTGAAGGATTCGAAGTAAAAAAAAATTTCGAAGTCTTTTTTTGGGCTACTTCGACCAGCGAATGGGCTACTTCGACCTTCGACTACGACTTCGAATCGAAGGATGGTCTATTCGACCATTCGATAGTCAAAGTTCTGTCTCTTTAAGAAAAAACTTCGACCCCCTAGTTCGCCATCTAAAAGCTACCGAAGTCAATGTTAGACTATTGGGAAGGTCCCCATAGGCTTTCCTAATTTATTTTTTTTGGTGAAAGGATAATCCTTCGATCGTTGGATTAAAATCCTTCGAATCGTTCGATTCGAAGGATTTAATCGTTCGATCGAAGGATTATTCCTTCGATCGTTCGATCAAACTATTTGCGCTAAAATTCGATATTCGAAGTCGAAGGATTTTAATTCCCAGTCAAATATTGAGGGTTAATTAACCCTCGATATTTGACCCTTGGTGAATCGGGCCCCTTAGGGTTCCATTAAATCACTTGTGGGGGGGGGGGAGAACAGTGTCTATTCTTATGAGAAGAAAGTATAAACAAAGTTTTATGTTTTTGGACGAGTTTAATTCCTAATCTGAGTTCTCTGTGCTGGGTGTCGGCATAATAAGGAAGGAATCTGTTATTAAGAATGGGAACATCGGGGAATGAATGCTGCCGAAATCTCCAGCTATCCAATAAGGACAGAATGGGCAGATGGCTCCAGCCAAGCTCGAGGTGCAGCAACATTTTTCACATTGTGGCATAAATAGTGGGACATGAGAAGTCACGTGAGTCGTATGATGAAATTTGCACCACCCGGAGGTGTGTATTCTATGCAATGTCATGGTGATCCAGCAACTTGCAGTTTAGTAACAGTTACATCAAAAAATTGTGTAAAAGTGTTTTAAAGTAATGCTAATATCATCTAGTGTTGCCCTGCACTGGTAAAACTGATGTTTGCTTCAGAAACTCTACTATAGTTCATATAAACAAGCTGCTGTGTAGCAATGGTGGAAATTGGAAAAAGACTGTATGGCACAGGTTAGTGGATAACAAATAACACCATTATGTTCTACAGCAGTGATCCCCAACATGTTGTTCTCCAACCCCTTGGATGTTGCTCACAGCGGCCGTGTAACCTGGTTTTTATACAATTAAAACTTGTCTCCAAGCCTGGAATTCAAAAATAAGCAACTGCTTTGAGGCCACTGGGAACAACATCCAAGTGGTTGGTGAGTAACATGTTGTTCATGAGCCACTGGTTGGGAATAACTGGTCTATACTGACCTGTAACCTGCAATATCTTCCACCCGGTGGGAGATCAGAGGATTCAATAGATAACCCTAAAGTGTAAGGTAAGTTTGGAAGCTCAGGAGGCATTTTTCTCCATGTCCATAGAGGGTTCAGTCCATAAGAATTAACAAAGCAGTAGTGATGTTCTGGCCGACCCGAAACCCGTGGGTTCTGGCAGACTCCTGCACAAAAACTTCAGGTCATGGGCGACTTAGTACTGCTGGCTTCCGGTGCCGGAATTTATAGACTTCTGCCTGCCCACGCCCCTTTTGTGACATCACTGCGGGGCAGGCGTGGGTCTTTAAAAAGAGGGCAGGAGGGGGCGGGTTAGGGTCAGGTGCAGGTCGAAAAATTCTGAACCTGCACATCACTACAAAGCAGCCCTATGCCAGCATAATAAATTAGTTGGGCTTTATCCATTTATAACTGGGGAAATATCTGCCTCTGGAGAGGGAACCTTGTATTATAAAGTGTTGTATATCACCAGTCATCTGCCCTTGGATTAAATATCGTGAAAAGAAAAATGTAATAGAAGCTTCAGCATGCTGAAATAAGAAACTTTATAAATATAATCAATTAAAAATTCTGTACTATTTCTGAAATAATCAAGTTTATCTTTACTGTTCCTCTCTCAGCATCTTTCTCTTTATTCTCGCTTCATGCAGCAGTTGGGTGTCAGCTAATCATTGACAGTTAGATCCAATATATCTTATAGGGGGCTCCTTTTGCCTAGAAGATGTATTAGAGCTCACTCTATTAAAATCACCAGACATCATGTCTCTCTACATGCAGGATTTGTGCAAAAGGCAGTTATTTTGTTACTTTTTCTTTGTACTGGAATCAGTTATTTGAGTGAGCTCTAATACATCTGCTAGGAAACAAAGCCCCACTATAAGATATATTGGATCTAACTGTCAATGAATATCTGACACCCGACTCCTGTATGAAGACAGAATGAAGAGAAACAGATGCTGAGAGAGGGATAGTGAACATAAACTTGATTATTTCAGAATCAATGCAGAATTGTTAAATGATTGTAGTTAGAAAGTTTCTTCATTTTCATTTTTGCGATAGTTCCCCTTTAAACTGACACCTGGCTCCAGAAATCTCAAGAGCAATTAAGGGCACAGTATAGCAGTAACTATTAGTAAGTGCAAAGCATGATACAGCAACATGACCTTGCTGGGTGCTCAAACAGCTTCTGTCTAGATAGATCTTATAAGCACACGCCATAGATATTAGAGCTTGGGATAAGCTCATGTTAATCGCTGTGTGAGGATGGGACAGGGTAGAATTATTTCCTTCTCTGTAGCACAGCCATGTGCTCTGCTGTGTTTGGTCTCATTACTTGACTTTACCTCATTATACTTACACATATATACACAGCCACTTCCATATCTGCATCAAAAACGTCTTTAGTTAACTGGGAAATGATATGCTGGGGCTCTGTGACCCCTCAGCAACCGATGGGGGCATATTTATCAAGGGTCGAATTTCAAATTAAAAAAACGACGAAATTCTAATTCAAAAAGACCAACTGAAATTAAGTCGAAGTTTTTTTTTTTTGTCCGTTTTCAATCAAATATTGTATTCGAATCGAAGGAATAGCGCAATCAATTCTAAGTTTCCCAAGAAAAAACTTTGATTTTTCAAAGTCCACCAACTGATTCCAGATGGGTTCTAGGAGGTCCCCCATAGGCTAAAACAGCAATTCGGCAGGTTTTAGATGGTGAATGGTCAAAGTCGAATTTTTAAAGAGATATTTGAATTTTCTAATTTTTTCGAATTGAATTTGGACTATTCCCTAGTCGAACTACACACAAAAAATAGCTTGAAATTCAAAATTTTTTCATTCGAAAATTCACCTGAACCTTTGATAAATCTGCCCTTTAGTGGCATATACACATGCTAAGCACAGCTTGTTGCCCCTGCACTGCCATAATCTACTGTGCCGGGACAGAGGAGACACATAGACTATACTGTTCCAATGGGATGTGCCGTCGGGGAACCTGCTTTCAATATATTTAATGACTACATGTATTAGAAAGTAGCATTTTATTTCATTATAGGAAAGCAGTTTTTGGGTGGAGTTCCCATTTAAACACCCCCATTGTTTTAGGTGTATCTGATGTATCTTATGTAATGTTTTTCAGGGGATGACAGTTAGCCTTCCGCTATAATTAAAGGGGAAATGAAAATTTAATATAAGCTTCATCCTACGAAACTTAAATGTAAACTGTAAATAAAATCAATTAAATATTCTGTATCATTTCTGAAATAATCAAGTTTATCTTCACTATTCCTCTCTCAGAATCTGTTTCTCTTCATTCTGTCTTCATGCAGCAGTTGGGTGTCAGATATACATTGACAGATCCAATATATCTAGTAGGGGGGCTCCCTTTCCTAGCAGATGTATTAGAGCTCACTCAAATAACTGATTCCAGTACAAACAAAATAACTGCCTTTTGCACATATCCTGCATGTAGAGAGACATGATGTCTGGTGATTTTAATAGAGTGAGCTCTAATACATGTTCTAGGCAACAGAAGCCCCCCTATAAGATATATTGGATCTAACTGTCAATGAATATCTGACACCCAACTGCTGCATGAAGAGAGAATGAAGAGAGACAGATGCTGATAGCAGGATAGCGAAGAAACAACACCGAATTTTTATTTGATTGTATTTATATTATATGCTGAAGCTTATATAAAAATTTTATATTTGAGATAGTTCTCCTTTAAACACAACGATCTGTGTCCACATCGCCACCTGCTGGCCACTGCTTGGCATTAAACAATAAAAAGCTCATGGCCAATAAGAAAATATTTGGCCAGACATCATTAATTCTTCTTTATATATCTGGGTCAGATCTCTTGGGGTAAATGCAGTCTAAGGCTCTGGAACATTTTGTTCAAAGAGACCTAAAAACCCAAAATGATTCATAGGCTGCCGACACCAATACACTGTACATTACAGCTGGGGGGGGGGGGGGCATTGCTCTGTGATTTGTACTGAGGAACATGTGACCTGTAACTGGGCTGCTTTTCTCAACACATTCTACATTTCTGCATTTCATTCAGATAAACAGGGGGGAATATACGAGGACTCCAGTGTGCTGGCAGGGGATGGGTTAACTACAGATACAAACAGTAGCACAGAGATTCTTTACTTAGAGGGTAAGGTCCCTAAAATTGATCCCAATGATCATCTTTAATACAGTAATTGAAGCAGAATCACTAGGGGATATGTTAGACACCCCTCAGTGTGAGCTCTGCTGTTTTGTCCCAGGAATCGTGGAATGATATGGCCGTGTTGTTACTCGCAAGAAATCTTCCCTGGACTGGTGAATTTGATGAAGAAGATGAGCGCCACCCTGGAGCAGGAAGCAAGAAGCTGTAGTTGGTGCCTAGAAATGTGGTTCCTCCAGGTGATTCAACCTTTTGTTCACAAGATGCAGTATTGGGATAAATGATATTACAACTACTGGGTCACGAAAGTGCTTGCCAGATTTAATCTAGGTTGCATATAAAAAAGAAAAGGCTCATCTAGAAAAACACAGAATGTTCATTTAAAGAGGAAATAAACCTTAACAAAAAAGTGGGGAAGAAATGCTGCAAATTATGTTTTGAGCTTCTGTACCAGCCCAAGGCATCCTCAGCTCTTTAGCAGTAAAGATCTGTGTCTCCAAAGATGCCCCAGTAGCTCCCCATCTTCTTTTCTGCTGATTCACTGCACATGCTCTGTGCTGCTGTCACTTACTGAGCTTAGGGACCCACTCACAATATACAGTACACATAGAATAGAAATGTCACAATATAATGCTGATTAGTAATTAATACAGTGTAAAGGAAAAAGGTACCCTGCTTAATCCAATTAACTCAAATAGGTCACTAAGATAAGTAGTTAATATACCTTTATCAACTGTTTAGAACTAAATAAATATTTGTATAGAGACCCCGTAAAAACACCAATAATTAACAGATAGTGATAGTGACAGTACCAATCACTAAATAAATTAATCTGTTTTAGAATCAATTGACCCCAATGAATTAATTACAATAACTGAATGAAAAATCATTTCAAAATGAATCAGTTAATAGTGCTGCTCCAGCAGAATTCTGCACTGAAATCCAATTCTCAAAAGAGCAAACAGATTTTTTTATATTCAATTTTGAAATCTGACATGGGGCTAGACATTTTGTCAATTTCCCAGCTGCCCCAATGCTCTGATAAATTTTAATTACTCTTTACTGCTGTACTGCAAGTTGGAGTGATATCACCCACCTCCCTTTTCCCTCCAGCAGCCAAACAAAAGAACAATGGGAAGGTAACCAGATAGCAGCTCCCTAACACAAGATAACAGCTGCCTGGTAGATCTAAGAACAACACTCAATAGTAAAATCCCATGTCTCACTGAGACACATTCAGTTACATTGAGAAGGAAAAACAGCAGCCTGCCAGAAAGCATTTCTCTCCTAAAGTGCAAGAAACAAAGATACCAGCACACGAGGCTTGCTTGCAGGGAAACCCTTGCTTTAATTCAAAAGTGCGGAAGTGCACTTCCGCACCTTGAATTAAAGCAAGGGTTTCCCTGCAAGCAAGCCTCGTGTGCCGGTATCTTTGTTTCTTGACTCAATTTTGGAGGTTGCCGTACCCTCTATTACTGAGCACCAGGCGTTATCTTCTTGAGGTTGCCGTGGGTGTGCGCCTGCTCTATCTTGTTCCAGTCTCCTAAAGTGCAGGCACAAGTCACATGACCAGGGGCAGCTGGGAAATTGACAAAATGTCTAGCCCCATATCAGATTTCAAAATTGAATATAAAAAAATCTGTTTGCTCTTTTGAGAAATGGATGTCAGTGCAGAATTCTGCTGGAGTAGTAACTATTAACTGATGTGTTTTGAAAAAAACATGTTTTCCTATGACAGGATCCCTTAAAGCTTGTAGAAGGCTATTATAATCTACAAAACCACAAATCCACGGCCTCTTGAGATTACAGTAGAAAAAATAGCAAGACAAAAAATATGAGCCAAGCAGCAGCTAAGGATTCACCCCCGCATATGATTATATCCGATTATTGTGAAGCCAAACTATCAGCCCCCGCAAAGTCCAATTGTTGAAAAAAAAAATGTGCTGAAGAGCTTACAATTTGCCAAAGAACACACTGACTGGCCTAAAGAGAAATGGCACAACATTTTGTGGACTGATGAAAACAAGATTGTTCTTTTTAGAGGCCACAGTACAGAGTGAAGCTGGTGGCACAAGCATCATGATATGGGGATGTTTCTCATACTGGTGTTGGGCCTATTTATCTCATACCAGGGATCATGCATCAGTTTCAATACATCAAAATACTTGAAGAGATCATGTTGCCTTATGCCCAAGTGGAAATGCCCTTGAAATGGGGGTTTCAACAAGACAACGACCCCAAACACACCAGTAAATGAGCAACAACTTGGTTCCAGACCAACAAGATTAATCCAATAGAAAACTTGTGGGGTGAAAAACCAAAACTAAGAAATGCAGAAGAATTGTGGAATGTAACAGGTTGTTGGAAGTTGGTGGACTCCATGTAACACAGATGTGCAGCAGTTCTCAGAGACACTGATTATACAACTAAATATCAGTTCAGTGATTCAAAGGAAAGCAAAATCTTGAAACATTTTCAGTTTATACAGTGAATGTTTGAGTTTGTAAAGAAGAATGCAGACACTGCTACTTTTGGAACAGCCTAATATTCCCTTATCTTCACTTTCTCTAAAGGAATAACACAAATTTGATAATTTTTTCTTCATGTTTTCATTTGGAATAGAATTTGCAGGGTTCCCAATGTATTTGCCTGAATGGAAATGAGTAAATTTATACTTACCGTAATTTACTATTCCCTTAGTCCTTACGGCAGCAACCATGAGATTTATTCTTTGCAACCTGCTATGTAGGACAATGAAGAGAAAAGGTTAATTAACCCCACCCATAAATAGGCACTCCCCCTAGAGATCACCAGTGAATAATGAGTAACACCTATAATGCTTAAAGGGCATGTAAAGTCTAAAATAGAATAAGGCTAGAAATGCTGTATTTTGTATACTAAATATAAACATGAACTTACTGCACCACAAGCCTAATCAAACAAATAATTTATGCTTTCAAAGTTGGCTACAGGGGGTCACCATCTTGTAACTTTGTTATACATCTTTGCAAGACTAAGACTGTGCACATGCTCAGTGTGGTCTGGGCTGCTTAGGGATTGTCATAAACAAAGCTGCTTGAGTTCTGCATGGCTGGGAAGTAAGGCGGGGGCTCCCCCTGCTGTTCATAAGTATGATTGTTTCCCTGCTCAGCAGTTAGGGACCATCTGACAATTCCTATCCACAGCAGTAAATGAAGGGAGAATTTCACTGCATACAGTCAGGTTTCTTATAAAAACGGTACACATTTTTTAATTAAAGTATATTGGAGATAGGGGTTTTTTTCCATTAAAGAAAGTAAAAATGGTATTTTATTTTTTTGCCTTTACATGCCCTTTAATATCTTTTATTATTTGGGAGGGAAATTCTTGCTGCCGTAAGTACTAAGGGAAAAGTATAAATTTACTCATTCCCTTACGTCCTTGTACAGCAGCAACCATGAGAGCTAACGAGCAATAAGGGTGGGTTCAAAGGTTACATCGCCCTCTGGAGAATCTTACTGCCAAAGGAAGCTTCCTGAGCGGCTAAGATATCCACCCTGTAGTGCTGCACAAAAGTGTTTGGGTTACTCCATGTCGCTGCTTTGCAGATATTATCCATAGATACTCCTGCAATTTCTGCCCAAGACATGGACATCTTTCTCGTGGAATGAGCTGCAATCTGAAACGGAGGAAGATCTTCTTTGATATATGCCATCTGAATGGTTTCTTTAATCCAACTTGCCAAAGATGGTTTAGAAGCTTTTAGACCTTTATTCTTCCCTGCAAAGCTGATGAATAAATTTTCATCTTTGCGAAAATATTTGGTGCGATTCACATATATTTTTAGGCTTCTTCCCACATCAAGAAACTGAAGCTGATCATGTTTTTCTTGAACTTCTTGGTTAACATAATCATAAGGCAATATAGTCTCTTGGTTAATACTGGATAAAGAGGCCACTTTAGGTCTGAAGAAAGAAAGAGGTTTCAAAACGACACGATCTTGAAGAAAAACCAAGTATGGTTCTTTGGATGACAAAGCTTGTAATTCTCCAATACGTTTGGCTGAAGTGATGGCCACAAGGAAGAGAGCTTTGAAGGATAAACATTTTATTGAGCAATTCTCTAATGGCTCGTAAGGAGAATCACATAGTTTCCTAAGGACAAGCTCCAAATCCCAGGAAGGAAGGGGTTTAAAAATCTTAGGTCGAATCTTAGATATGGCCTTCAAAAACCTCTTGATAAGTGGAATAGAAGTAAGGGATTTACTCAAAAAAGCAGAGAGAGAAGAAATCTGTACTTTGATGGTATAAACCGCTAAGCCCTTGTCGAAACCTTCCTGAAGAAATTTTAGCAAGTTAGGAATTGAAGGCTGGTTACTTGCAATCTTTTTCCCGCTACACCAGGCTCTAAACTCTTTCCAGATTCTGCCATAAAACTTATTCGTAGAATCGCTTCTAGACTGTACAAGGATATCGATCAACTCAGGGGAAATATCCTGTGATATCTGATTCCAGGCCGTTAACCGAAGTCTGGGAAGGTTGTGGCAGACAATTGGTCCTTGAGTCAGAAGATCCGGAACTTGAGGAAGGACCCAATATTCCTTCCTGGCCATCCTCATCAACAGCGAGAACCAGACTCTCCTTGGCCAGAAAGGGGTTATCAAGATGGTCTTCACCTGTTCCTTCTTGATCTTCTGAATGACTCTGGGGATCATGGAAAATGGTTGGAATATATAGACTTGGTGAAAATTCCACCTGATTGACATCGCATCTAAGAAATCCAGGTGATCCTGCCTGTTGAGGGAACAGAATGTTCTCAGCTTGCGATTCTTCCTGGTCGCCATTAAATCTACAGCTGGAAGTCCCAACGTCTCGTCATTTTCAAGAATATTTTTTGATTTAGAGACCACTCCCCTGGTCTGAATGCATTCCCAAAAGCCACTGATTGGTTAGAGGAGAAGAAGCTTCAGCAATAGCACTACACTGTGTATTCGGATCAACCCGCATCTGGACTAAAATCTCTTGCAAAGAGGTGTTAATAATGTCCTTAATCCAATCTGTAGAAGGAGTAGTGGCAGCTGTAACCTCCTTCTGAGCTAAGCTCTCCAAACATTCCTGGCAGGATCTCCTGTCACATCCATCAGGAAGCAGAGTATCACAAGCTCTACACTGAATTTGTTTTGATTTCCTCTGCTTCTTAAGGTGGCCATACACTGAGAGATCCGCTCATTTGGCGATGTCGCCAAATTAGTGGATCTCTCTCCGATATGCCCACCTTGAGGTAGGCTGATAGGGCTGATCGGATCATGGGCCCTAGGGCCCAACGATCGGATCCTAACGAACAGGAACGGTCGGATCGCGGGACCGCATCAACGAACCAACGGGATTTTTAGGACTTTCGGTCAGATCTCGATCGGGGGAAGCCCGTCGGGGGCCCCCATACACGGGCCAATAAGCTGCCGACTCGGTCTGTCGGCAGCTTTTATCGGCCCGCGTATGGCCACCTTTAGCAACAGGGATCTCTTACTGAGGAGGGGAGGACATCTGAAAAATAGCAGACAGTGAATAACTTAATGCTCCCTAGGAACACACCCAGTACACTCCCTCCAGTCTCAGCAACTACCTTACAGCCTGCCCAAGAGGCTGCAACCTAGGCAGGGGAGACAGCTCACAAGTACAACCAGCATGAATGCAGACCTTCTCTGAACTGTGCTGAAAACACCACTGCATACCTGTAAAAGTAGCCTCAGCTTCTGTTCGGTAATTGGCGCACTCTGTGACGTCATTGTGCCCGCGCACGCGTCTTGACGCACGCGCACTTTGACGCACACACATCTTGACGCAGTGGGAATAGTCGTCTCCATGTTAGAGAAGGGCAAACCCTCGGCTGCACAAGATTTCTCAGGCAGGCAACTTAACCAAAAGGCCCCTCTACAGCTTCCGGATTTTCTACCCCTAGAGTAGTTAAATCCTATGGTCATCAAGTCTCCTGGAGACCTGGAACTTGACAGCCCTGGAAAAAAAGGAAAGAAAAGAATCAGTACCAGACAACAAATCTTTACTCTCCTACGCAGGTAGGACAAAAAAACACTGGTGATCTCTAAGGGGAGTGCCTATTTATGGGTGGGGTTAATTAACCTTTTCTCTTCATTGTCCTACATAGCAGGTTGCAAAGAATAAATCTCATGGTTGCTGCCGTACAAGGACTTAAAGGAATAAAGATATTATAAAGATTTT
This sequence comes from Xenopus laevis, assembly GCF_017654675.1. Lineage (NCBI taxonomy): Eukaryota > Metazoa > Chordata > Amphibia > Anura > Pipidae > Xenopus > Xenopus laevis. Next base: position 117,194,686 of record NC_054382.1, on the reverse strand, counting down.
TAGCTTTATTCACTTTTTTTTAAACACATTGCTATTATTCTGAGCACAACTGTATATACCCTGCCTAAGCCTAAAGCTCCCCATAGACGCGGCGATTCTTCTTGCCGAACGACCGATTTTAGGGAAGTCCGACCAATCCTTCGAAATTATCGTGTGGTTAGTGGGATTCGAACGATCGTACATTTTACGATTTTTCGGCCGACATCTGTCAGGAAATTGATCGGCCAGGTCAAAAAATCTTTGTCGGTCCCAGTGCAATCTATCTATGTTTGCAGGGCCAAGCAGGCAGCTCCCCTTTGTTTTCCTGGCAAATTGGTCTTTTTAGTTGATGGTAAATTCGTACGATCGTACCAGTGGCGTAACTAGATATTACCGGGCCCCACAGCAAATTAGTTTTCAGGCCCCCAAAATGTTTAGCAGTTGACTTGTTTTACCAATATTTATTGGAACTGTATATGAGTTAGAGCCTCATGGGGCCCCTATACCTCCTGCCCCCCCTGCAGCCGCAGGGTCTGCTTCCTCTGTAGTTACACCCAGGGCCGCCATCAGGGGGGACAGGGGGGACAAGCGTACCGGGCCCGGGCATGAAGGGGGGCCCGGCAGCGCTGCATTTTTTTGAAGATCCGGGCCCCCCTTACGAGCGCCCGAGCCGTACGTCTTGCCTCTTCAGTGCCGAATGCGGAAGTGCCGAAAAGCCGAAGCCGATGCGACGAAAAGACCCGAAGTCACGGAAAAAGCCGAAGTCCCGAAGTCACGAAGCGCCGAAAAGACCCGAAGTCATGAAAACAGCCGAAGCCGAAGTCCTGAAGCAGCGCAAAGACCCGAAGTCACGAAAACAGCCGAAGCCGAAGTCCTGAAGCGGTGAAAAGACCCGAAGTCACGAAAGGAGGCGAAGTTGAAGTACTGAAGCCATGAGTTCAATTCTACTGAACACCAGTTTGTGTTTTTTTTTTTTTTTAATCCCCTGGCCACCAATGTATTATTTTAATATTCTATAGGCCCCTGCCACCAATCTTTTTTTTAAAACTTTTGTTTTTGGGGCCCCAATTTTTTTTTTAACTCGTAAGGGGCCCCTTGCCACCATTGTTTTTTTTTGGGGTTTTTTTTTAAAAAAAAAAATTAATTTTCTTTTTGGTGGCCCCAAATTTTTTTAACTTGTAAGGGGGCCCCTGCCACCAGTTTTTTTTTTTTTTTTCAAAAAAAAAATTATTTTTTTTTTAAATTTTTTTTGGGGCCCCAATTTGTTTTTAACTTGTAAGGGGCCCCTGCCACCATTTTTCTTTTTTTCAAAAAAAAATTTTTTTCTCCAAATTTTTTTTTTGGGGCCCCAATTTGTTTTTAACTTATAAGGGGGCCCCTGCCGCCAATGTTTTTTTTTTTTTCAAAAAAAAATTAATTTTTTTTCAAATTTTTTTTTGGGGCCCCAATTTGTTTTTAACTTAGAAGGGGGCCCCTGCCACCAATGTTTGTTTATTTTTTAGTTTTTTTTACATTTTTTTGTTGGGGCCCCAAGTTTTTTTTAACAGGGGGCCCCTGCCACCAATGTTTTTTAAAAAAAAAAAATTTTAATTTTTTTTTTTTGGGGCCCCAATTTTTTTTATAAGGGGGCCCTGACCATCAATAGCTTTTTACAACTTGTGTGGGGGGGGGTTACTTTTTTAGCGCTGATGTCTGTGTGGTCTTTTAACTGCGATGTGGGCGGGATATGGGGCGGAGCTTGGTCGTCAGTGTGGGCGGGGCCCAGGGGGCCCCAAAAATTTTGTTGTACGGGGCCCCGTGATTTCTAATGGCGGCCCTGGTTACACCCCTGGATCGTACGATCGTTCTGAGAAAATCGTGGTCTCACGATCAGGATCTGATCTTTTAAAAATCTCAACATCTATGGCCATCTTAACACCCATCCACTACTGCACTTGTATCCCCCGAGACACGTGCAATGTCTCTCACTATTCCCTGTGAATGATGTGTGACAGTCAGGGTTTAGAAGAGAAGACGTTGGATTTCAGTTACCAAGTAATGAATTGGGGGCAAGTATTTTGTCACCTGACCATTGAACTCTTGTAAGTGACAAAAAGGCCAGACTGGACCCGTGTCTCATTACCCTCGGGGCAATGCAGTTGGCGCCACATTTCAGCTGCCGCTCTGACTTGCTTGTGCTACGAATTCATTTATTTAAGTAGTTTATTCTTTGTGTGTATCTGTTTACTCTGCGTCAGCTTAAGCTCCTTATCAATGACATTATTAAATCAGCCACAGACATCCCAAGTAGTAATGCTGTTAATGTTAGAGCCATTCAGATAAAGACTATTTGATCCTATTTGGCTTGCGTGATGCTGGCTTTGATCCTGAGTGTATGCCTAGAATCCCTGCCATAAAGTAAGAGCAGGCCTCTATAGTTTAGCAAAATAGAAAGTCACATAATATCCAGAAAATACAGTAGATTCCCTTCATACAACCTTGAGTATCTATAACACGAATGGCCTCAAAGACTGACCCTTGGGAGAGGAGGTTCAGAGCCTGTGTTGCACATCTCAATTGATATGATTATAACCAGGTACAAAAATCTACCCAGGTCCTAGGACACCAAGGTGGAAGCAACATATGACATAGGCTTTCCTTAAAACTCCTTATAGGGATACCGTCATGGGATTTTTTTTTTTAACGCATCAGTTAATAGTGCTGCTCCAGCAGAATTCTGCGCTGAAATCCGTTTCTCAAAAGAGCAGATCTTTTTATATTTCATTTTGAAATATGACATGGGGCTAGACATATTGTCAGTTTCCCAGCTGCCCCCAGTCATGTGCTCTGATAAAACTTCAGTCACTGTTTTTTTTATTGATTTTGTTTTAACTGGGGAAGGGGATACAGAAGAGAAGGGGGAGGGAAGGAAATTAAAGCAAAAAAAAAAATTTAAGAAAACTCAGGGAGTTACAGCAGCAGTCATAACATCACATTCTTGTATATATCATGTTGCATAGTACATTTATACATCTTGGTCATGGCAAGGTTAATATATGAGCCTCCAGCCAGACACCCCATATCCTTTCAAATTTGTCTGGCTGACCCCTGGCTTTGTAGGTCAACTTGATTAGCGGGAGCATCTTGTTAACATAGGCAAACCAGGTTGCTGTTTTAGGGGGCCATCCATAGCATTATTATTGTTTTCTTAGTATAGAAAAGCAGGGACCTCACTAGGACTCTGGCATTATTAGCGGGTATCATGTCGTCCATTAGACCCAATAGGCAGATTTCAGGAGCCTTCAGAGGGGGTAAAGCGAGAGTATTCACTATATATGTAGTTACCTTCTCCTAATACCTAGATATTATAGGCCATATCCATATCATATGCCAAAGTGATCCATCCCTTTCCCCGCATCTCTTACATGTTGGCGACGGTATTTTCCCCATTTTATAAGAGTCTGTTGGGGGTAAGGTAAATCCTCATCAGAAATTTATACTGGATAAGCCTATGTTGTGTTTTTATTAGAAATTGATAGAGCCTGTCCGTTACCTCCTCCCACTGATCTTCGCTCAGACTGGGTATGTCCAACTGCCACTGTTTGTAGACCATCTGGAATGGGGGGGGGGGGTTGGTGGACTGTAGATGTACATATAGTTGGGAGACCATTTTGGTAGGATCCTCTTTTCTTAGTTGGGTCAGTAGACCTGGCTACAGCTGTAGGTACCGGTACATAGGGAGATTTGTGTGTTTTTTCATCGGGAAACCCCCCTATCTCCGGTTTCCATCCTGGTCACTTTCTAACATTAACCCTTGCACCGCCCTTCTCCGCTCTACAGGCGCACCCCTTACCGGCTTCCTTTTCCCTGTGACGCGCAACGTCCTTCCGCGTTTCAATACCGCCCACTACTGACTGCGGCTCCGGTGAGTAACCTTCCTCCTTCCTCTACCAGACGCACCCGGAGCCAACTCACTCTCAACGCAGGTACCGATCGACTGACCCTCTCAGTCGGTAGAGCGCACCTCCCGGGACCTTCCCCTCCTCAGCGAACTAGGCCCCATCTACGCCGGACTCAGCGATCCTCCCTCCCACGCTGGCAGCATTGATAGGCGACCCTGTGACCAGCTCTCTAGACAGGAAACCGCAAGTGTGTCCTTGTTTCACAGCACTGACAGGCAAGTCCCTCTTCCCCATTCAGAGGGCAAAGGAGATCCTATACTTTTTGCAGGAGGGACTTACCAAGGGATTAGCCTTGAGTTCGCTGAAGGTACAGGTTACCGCTTTGTCTATTCTCCTACAGGAAAACCCTGAAAAACAACATCAGAACCTTCCTGCAAGGAGCAACCCGCTTGGTCCCACCATACCGTTGCCCAGTACCTCCATGGGACCTCAACCTGGTGCTTTCAGTCCTACAGGAGGACCCTTTTGAACCGTTAGACCAGATTTCACTAACAGAAAAGGTGGTTTTCCTTCTGGCCATCACTTCAGCTTGGAGAGTATCGGAACTTGCGGCACTGTCATGCAAATCCCCCATCACTGTTTTTCACAAGGACAAGGTAGTTCTCAAACCCATGCCAGACTTTCTACCAAAAGTGGTCTCAGAATTTCACCTTAACCAGAACATCGTGGTACCTTACTTGTCCAGACCCTAAAAATCCTATTGAGAACAAGTTACACAAGCTGGATGTAGTTCGAGCAGTCTCATCTTATTTGAAGGCTACTAAGGACATTAGAACGGATTCGTTATCCCTAACGGGCCAAAATGTGGAACTAGAGCAGCCAAGACGACCTTATCCAGATGGATACGTTCCATCATTACTCAAGCCTATGCATTGAAGGGTACTATCATAGCTTGTATAGTGTTGCAGGTTTGTTTAGGTATTATTGTCGGGAATTATGGAAAAGGTACAGGTATTTGGTTAAATATACAATTTTTACAATGTTTATCCTACCCCATAGCGTCAGATGGAGACTGCCCCAAACCTGCATCACCGTGGCCAATTGTTGGTTAATTGGGAATATTTTCAGGGGTACAAATTGGTTGGGATCTAGATGTATATTAATTCCCAGGTATTTAAAATTTGTAACCCACTTAAGACTTGGGTGTGCTGCCTGCTGAGGGTCAAGGTCAGGCTCCAGGGGGAATATCACTGATTTAGACCAGATGATTCGGAGGCCAGCATATGTTGTGAATTGGGCAAAGATGTTAAGCACTTCAGTTAAAGGGCATGTAAAGGCAAAAAAATAAAACCCCATTTTTACTCTTTTTAATGAAAAAGAAACCTATCTCCAACATACTTTAATTAAAAAATGTGTACCGTTTTTATAAGAAACCTGACTGTATGCAGTGAAATTCTCCCTTCATTTACTGCTGTGGATAGGAATTGTCAGATGGTCCCTAACTGCTGAGCAGGGAAACAATCATACTTATGAACAGCAGGGGGAGCCCCCGCCTTACTTCCCAGCCATGCAGAACTCAAGCAGCTTTGTTTATGACGATCCCTAAGCAGCCCAGACCACACTCAGCATGTGCACAGTCTTAGTCTTGCAAAGATGTTTAACAAAGTTACAAGATGGTGACCCCTGTAGCCAACTCTGAAAGCATAAATTATTTGTTTGATTAGGCTTGTGGTGCAGTAAGTTCGTGTTTATATTTAGTATACAAAATACAGAATTTCTAGCCTCATTGTATTTTAGACTTTACATGCCCTTTAAGGAGGGACCCAGGTCCACCAGATAGCGTAGGACATCATCTGCGTACAGCGATACCCTCTCCTCTATCCGACCGTATTTTCAGGTTAGGTGATAAGCGAAATTGCATGGCCAATGGCTCCATTGCTAGAGCGAACAAGAGAGGACATCTTGATCCACTTAATAAATTGTCTTCCAAAGCCAAAGCATTCCAGTACTGCCCATAAATACGGCCATTCGACTGAGTCAAATGCCTTTTCAGAATCCAGGGAGACAACCACCCTGGATCCCGGATTGTCATACGGGACTTGTATGTTGTAGTATAGCCTTCTCAGGTTGACATATGTGGACCTCTTGGGCATAAATCCTGTCTGATCAGGTTGGACTAACTGTGTGATGACCTGTTGCAGTCTAACTACCAGTACCTTTGCCAATATTTTGGCATCCACATCGATCAATGGGACTATATGATCCACATTGTGCTGGGTCTTTCCCCTCTTTATGAATCAAGACAATGAGTGCATTGGTGAAGGAGGGTGGGAGTCTATCTTCCTTATTTGCCTGCTCTAGGATTTCGCATATTGTACCTGCTGTCTTTTCCCTAGTGTTCAGTACCACTCAATGGGTAAACCATCTGGACCTGGGGCCATAGATGTATTTGCCTCTCGTATTTCGTCTGATGTAATTGGGCTGTCAAGCATTGCTGCATGGGAGGGGTGTAACCTAGGCAACAGGATGGTTTGTAAAAAGTTTGTAAGCTGGGAGCTAGTTTAATTCACCTGTGAACGGTATAGGTTGGTATAATAGTCAACAAATACATCTGCTGTTTCACTGGGGTCTGTGATTGGTTCTCCAGTGACAGATTCACTGTGTGTGATTGTCCGTGGGGTAGTAATCTTAGATCGGTAGGCCAACAGCTTTCCTGTTTCTTCAGTCACTCTTTACTGCAAGTTGGAGTGATATCGCCCCCCCTCCCCAACAGCCTAACAGAACAATTGGAAGGTAACCAGATAGCAGCTCCCTGGTAGATCTAAGAACAGCACTCAATAGTAAAATCCATGTCCCACTGAGACAAATTTAGTTACAGTATATTGAGTAGGAGAAACAACAGCCTGCCAGAAAGCAGTTCCATCCTGAAGTGCTGGCTCTTTCTGAAAGCACATGACCAGGCAAAATGACCTGAGATGCACCTACACACCAATATTACAACAAAAAAAAAAATACATTTGCTGGTTCAGGAATTCAATTTTATATTGTAGAGTGAATTATTTGCAGTGGAAACAGTAATTTAGAAATAAAAACTAGATCATAAAAATCATGACAGAACCCCCTTAATTGCAAAGTTCCAGTATTGTGTGAGCTCAAGAAATAAACTACTGTACTTTCCATTCAGCTGGGTGCAGTGTTGCAACCAAATGTCTATATGCTTTGAGCAGTACAAGACGAAACAGCACCACCTTCTTTTTAGAAATTAAAACGCCTTTATTGGAACCCTTTAGGGCATTACAGCAACGTTTCGGGTCACACCTGACCCTTTGTCAAGCTTGACAAAGGGTCAGGTGTGACCCAAAATGTTGCTGTAATGCCCTAAAGCAGTGATCCCCAACCAGTAGCTCATGAGCAACATGTTGCTCTCCAACCCTTTGGATGTTGCTCCCCGTGTCCTCAAAGCAGGGGATTATTTTTGAATTCTAGACATGAAGGCAAGTTTAATTAAAAATTAAAAACTAAGTATAGTGCCAAGTAAAGTCTCATGTAGACTGCCAGTCCACATAGGGGCTACCAAATAGCCAATCACAGCCCTTATTTGACACCCCAAGGGACTTTTTCATGCTTGTGTTGCTCCTCAACTCTTTACATTTGAATGTGGCTCACGGGTAAAAAAGGTTGGGGACCCCTGCCCTAAAGGGTTCCAATAAAGGCGTTTTAATTTCTAAAAAGTAGGTGGTGTTGTTTCGTCTTGTACTACTAAGTGTATACCCGTGGAAAAGTGGCCACTGGATAACTTGCACCACAAGAAAGAAAAAGCCAGGAGGCTGTGCTGACTACCTTGTATATATATATGCTGTGAGCAGCCAACTCAGCTGGAATGTGTCAATATTACTTCCCGAGGGAGACGGTCCCATGGTCTATGCCTATCAAATTGGTTGTGATGTGACATCCACCACTCCAGCCTATCCTTGACTTGTTGCACCATTAGGATTAAGATCTTGGTGGCCTATGTTCCACGGCTGAAGCTTTCTGCTATGACATCGGACAAAGGGGACTGTCACTACGCACACGGCCATGAGGTGGCACATGAGAATTTGTTTGGCTGAAGGACGTTGATTCGGTTACTTCCGTAAGTTTGAGGCTTTTCTCTGGCATGTGGGGAAAGGGATAGATTACTTTGGCATATGATGAATATGCCCTATAAAATCTAGGTATTGGGAGAAGATAACTGCCTATATAGTGAATACTCTCACTTTACCCCCTCCGAAAGCTCCTGAAATCTGCCTATTGGGTCTAATAGACGACACGATAGCTGCTAATAATGCCATTATTTCACATGGCGACCTGTCGGCTCGCACCACACCGTGGAGTTAGTCTCTAAGGTGACAGCTCCTGGGAAGAGGCGGTTCTTGCAAATTTTGAGAATGTTTCTGAGCATCTTAAGACCAGCTCAAAAGTGACTGTTACCCCTTAGGTTCCGGCTTATTTATACCCGGTGTGCCCAGTCACTTGACCCAAATTGACCATTAGGCTGCCTCAGTGCTACCTGTTAAATGAATACACCTGGTTACCGAGCTACCTAACAGCCAATTACTCTTCAACTCCTTAAATTTACACAACAGCCGTCATCCCATATACAGCCAATGGCTTAGTCAGCCTTCAGCCTGCATTCTATTCCAAATCAAAACGTAAGAATTTTGTTATTCAAATTTGTCATTCCTTCCAGAAAAGTGTATATTAGGCTGTTCCAAAAAAATAGCAGTGTCTGCATTCTTCTTTACAAACTCAAACATTCACTGTATAAGCTGAAAAATGTTTCAAGATTTTGCTTTCCTTTGAATCACTGAACTGATATTTAGTTGTATAATCAGTGTTTCTGAGAACTGCTGCACATCTGTGTTACATGGAGTCCACCAACTTCCAACAACCTGTGACATTCCACAATTCTTCTATAAATCCCCATATCATAATACTTGTTCCACTGTGAATTCAGTGTTGGGGGGGGGGTCTCTAGAACACACAAGGCAAGATGCAAAATGTTTTAAAGTAATTTTTATTAAAGCAAGACTTTTATAATCCAAATTATGTTTGTGCTCAGCGTTCATTTCCCACAAACTGCTATAACAGTGGTGAAATTCTGAGCTTTTCCACAGTAAAGAATTACAAAATCAAAGAAAGGAATGCTTAACTTCTCGTACTGTGTTCAAAATGCCTTTCCCCGGGTCTAAAAACAAAAAATTAGTTTCAGTTTTATATTTTACTATTTTTTTGTACTTTTTTTTTTAAATATCTAGGACCAGCAATGTTGTGCCAGCCCTGGCATTTGCTCTGTACGTAGGCATTAACGTTTCCTTTCCTTTTTTATTTGATTTTATGTTTTGCAGTGTTTTTGCAACATTTCAATTTTTCGATGTTTTGATAGTTTTCTCTGGTGAAGTGAAGTTCGCGCTGAAGTTCCCATTTGCCTAATAGAAAAAAAATTCACATCATTTGATTAATTAAGCACAATTTTAAATGCTTGGGGCAAACTGACATTTTAATTGTAATTACAGTCTAGCAAGTTCTCTCTGGTCTATTACTATATTAATCAAGTCTGAGGAGTATTCACTTTTGGATCACTTTTGAGTCATTTAGTATATGGTATTTTGGTATAGAATTAAAACTTATCAATTGGCCTTCATCGTTCTTAAGGGACACCAACAATGACATCTATAAGTGCTACAGACCAGAACAGTTGTAGTGAATTATCCTTTAAAGGGTTAATGAACATTTTGGATACACCACTTATGGTCTTGCTTTTAAGAATTCCTATGATTGTTCAGTTGTGCAACATGTTATTAGGGATGCACCCAATACAGGATGCAGCCTTTTTAGCAGGATTCAGATTTGGCCGAATCCTTCTACCTGGCCGAACTGAATCAGAATTTGCAAATCTAAATTAGGGGCAGGTCGGGAAATCACGTGAATTTTCATCACAAAAGAAGAATTGTTTCCACTTTTTTCGTCCCTGCCTCTAATTTGCATATGCAAATTTGGAGTCCGATTGGTATTCAGCTGAATCTCAAATAGTGGATTCGGTGCATCCCTACATGTTTACCTTTGCTATACCCAACATCACCACGTGTGCAACATGGTTGCTACAAACAGCAAGAAATTTAGCCTGTACAGCAAGGCTTTATAAATTATTAAAATCCACAAGATACTAAAGGTTGAATTTGAAGTGAACCCCAAGAAGCTGTAAGAGGGCTATGGACAAATAAAACTTACATGCATCTTAAGCAGTTGGCACTCCAGTTGCATTAACAACCTTCTGAGCAGCTTCCTTAGCCTGATGGGCTTGAAGCACAGCAACAGCTTCATCAACCTGAAAAGAACATGAAATCTCATTCAGAGAAAAGTCGCAAGGCTGAAGTAAACCAGTTATAACGGACCATATTGATCACTGTACCTTTGAGCGCAGTGACTCGGGTGATTCAAGCATATGGAGAAGCTCCGAGTTGTCAATCTCCAGAAGCATTCCAGTAATTTTGCCAGCCAGAGTTGGGTGCATTGCTTGGATAAGTGGGAAGAGCCGCTCACCTAGAAGAAAGAGTGTACAATACATTAGAAATACAGGTGGGGAAAGCAAAAGTAAACCATTAGAAATATAATTTTACATACCTAGCATTTGTTTCTGCTCTTGAGGTGGAGCAGCTGCCAGCATGGAAGCCGTCAGAGGTTCCTGGCCTTGTACATGGACAGCAGGCTGAAAAAGAAATGATTATCAGGTCAGTCCCTGCAAAAGGTAACATCCTCACTGCAATGCTTTGATTGGAATTACTAAACTTAACCACCATTAGAAAACATTCCTATAGCCTGGGAAAATGGTTTAAAAGCCAGTGGCCATCATGAGAGTGAACAGAGAGCCAATCTTTACAAGTAGGAATTCTGGAGAATATTCAAGCACATACCTGCTGCATAGCCACTTGGGGCTGTGTATTAAGATGCTGCTGATTACGTACACCCGCCGCATATTTATACTGAGGAACAGCCCTGACAGCAGATGCTGCAGCTGCAGCAGCAGTCGTTGGACGAGGACCCATAGTCTGGGTTGATGTATTGGCTAAAAGAAAGAAAATTGTACAATCACACCTTGATGGTATAGTACATTAAGGTAATACAGGTGAATGGTATGAAGTGAGACTGGTGCACCATACAGTGCTATAAATACACCCAATGGAAATAAACTGACACTTGAGAATGGTGCAACCAAAGTCCTGCAAAAGAAAACACCCTGCAGAACAAGGGGAGGATTTTCAGTTGTGGGTATACTCGCGGGTCTCATCAAAATGTCTTATGTTACGTAATATTGTCTATATTTTACTCCTTTTAAAGTTGTACGAAATTTGTTTGTCCATGCCCACTTTTGATGTCATCACTTCTGGCTTGCAGCATCACTTCCTGTCTGGAGGTTTGCGGGTTGTGGATAAGGCAGTTGCAGGTCCGGGTGAGGTAGTTGATAAAAATGTGGGTTGCGGTTTGGTTCGCAGGCTGCGTGTCCGGGTCTTAGAAATTAGTTCTGCACAGGACTGACATGAATTCTAAAATCCCAATGGCTTATATTATGCATGACAACCCTAGGTCCCAAGCTTTACAGTTAACTTATCCCAACACCCGGATGTGCCATTAAATACTAATGAAGACCACGGCTGGTCATTCTGTAGACTGTTTGGGATATAGATAGCATTAGTGAAGACGTATAAACAGGTCCAGTTGATAGTCATGTAGAATGCAAGTAACCCAAGGAATCATCATGCACCAAGTAAGGCAGTAAAATGTTGGAATTCTACTTTCAGTGCTGAATAATCTGTTTGTGCATCACCAAGGAAGCCTTGATCTGCAAGTTATATCAGCAAGAGTGTTTACACCCAGCAAATGTATTATTGCATGTAATATCAAGTTGGTGACCAACATGGATAACCAAAACAAAGCACAGAAGAAAGCTTTACAACAGCAAACAACTTGCAAGGTTGTCAAGGACTGAAACACTCAATAATGCAAGAATCCTTACCAACACGTTGAGCTGACATGACACGTGGGACTTGATTAGAAGCCGGTCTCATTGTACTGAATGTTGGTGGTCTTGGAGCAGTAGGGCGGATTGCTCCGGGCATGTTCTGGAATGCTGTGTATCATTGAAAAGATTGTATTAGGGATGCACTGAACCCACTATTAGTCAGTTTACCCTCAATCCACAGCTCAGCAATTTTCCAATTTGAGATAAACCTAACCTAGTTTAAGAGTAAATTGCTTTTAAAGAAGAAAAATATATAATTCTGAATTGCATAAGCGTATTTGAGCATTTTACCAGTTAAGCACTTTTCTAAAGTCAACAGCCTCCTTTTCTAAAGGGTTAGTCTAGACTAGAGGCATCTGCCACTTAATGCTGATGTATCAAAGCATCAAAGGTTACATATTGATACACTTAATTGCCAACAGGACATTTGGAAAAACATGAATTATTCTCTTAGGCAAAAAAAAAATCAAAGAACAAATTGGCCAATAGCAAATGGAAATACCCCTGGAAAAAAACAAAACAAAAAAAACCCACTTACGATGAGGTCTGGCACCCTGTGCAGTCCAACGGGGGCTGGGCCTGAGCTGTGCAATCTGCCCAGGTGGGTAGTACGCAGCACGGTTTTGAGCCTATAATAGAAAAAAAAAGCTTAATAAACCAAGAAAAGCTTCAATGGAAACCCTTAAAGGGCATGTAATGGAAAAAAATCCCATTATTACTTTCTTTAATGAAAAAGAAACCTATCTCCAATATACTTTAATGAAAAAACGCGTAGCATTTTTATAAGAAACCTGACTGTATGCAGTGAAATTCTCCCTTCATTTACTGCTGTGGATAGGAATTGTCAGATGGTCCCTAACTGCTGAGCAGGGAAACAATCATATTTATGAACAGCAGGGGGAGCCCCCGCCTTACGTCCCAGCCATGCAGAACTCAAGCAGCTTTGTTTATGACGATCCCTAAGCAGCCCAGACCACACTGAGCATGTGCACAGTCTTAGTCTTGAAAAGATGTTTAACAAAGTTACAAGATGGTGACCCCCTGTAGCCAACTTTGAAAGCATAAATTATTTGTTTGATTAGGCTTGTGGTGCAGTAAGTTCATGTTTATATTTAGTATACAAAATACAGCATTTCTAGCCTTAATCTATTTTAGACTTTACATGCCCTTTAAGTATAAAGATAGACATACCGGTGGGATAGCTGCCATGAAATAGCTGGATGGTGGTGGCTGGTATGGGTTGATCACAGGATTTGGTACACGAACACTTGCCATCCTCTGCATGTACTGGTTGGTCAAGTGAGCCTGACGCTCTTCTTTTCTTTGGGCCAATGCAACATACAGGGGTTTTGTGGCAACAATTCTACCATTCATTTCTGTGACTGCTTTAGTGGCCTCTTCAGGTGAAGAAAAGCATACAAAACCAAAGCCTTTACTGCGACCACCTTCCATCATTACCTGCAAAGTAAAACAAAGTAAACAAGTCAGGGTAAGTAGAACACAGTAAGGGATTTCCAGTTGGTTACAGATTTGGCTTAGAAGTGGCTGACTGTTTTCAGGTGCCTCCAATTTCATGTCAATTGGAGGGGCAGTTTACCAGGCTGAAAAAGTGCCATGGCCCTAAAATGATTAAAGGAAAACTATACCCCCAAACAATGTTGGTCTCTATAAAAAGATATTGCATAAAACAACTCATATGTAAATCCTGCTTCATGTAAATAAACCATTTTCATAATATACTTTAGTAGTATGTGCCATTGGTTAATCATAACTAGGAAATTGCAATTTTAAAAATTAAGGGCCACCCCCTGGGATCATAGGATTCACGGTGCACACAAAAACCACACATGTTAGGTAACGTGAGCCAATTACAGGTATGGTATTCGCTATCCTGAAAGCTCCAAATGACAGAAAAGCTGTCTCCCGTAGACTCCATTTTATCCAAATTTAAAAAAAAAAGTGTTTCCTTTTCTCTGTAATAAAACGTTAACTTGATAAACGATGAATATATAAAACATTAGCTTGTACTTTATCCCAACTAAGATATAATTAATCCTTATTGGAAGCAAACCCAGTCTACTGAGTTTAAGGTTTATATGATTTTTTTTCTAGTAGACTTTAGGTATGAAAATTATGCAAATATCAGTTATCCGGAAAGCCTCAGGTCTCCAGCATTCTGGATAAAAGGTCCCATAACTGTATAAATACTTTGCCATTATTCCCAGTAATTTTTATCATTAGTCTCCCTATGTATGGGTATAGCCAGACAATTTTAGACTACAGAGAACACTGCAAACACCCTGACAAGGATTTCTGTAATTTTATTAGTGTGCCACAAGCAGACAGTGTAAATGCAATGAAGAGCAACGTAGAAAACAGGAATATATATATTATATATATATATATATATATATATATATATATATATATATATATATATATATAATATATATATATAAAAAAGGCGACTAGATTTAGAAAAGATTTAACATGCAAGGAGTAAATTAAAAGGCTTGAGTGCAAACTTCTGAGCTTCTCACCTTAGCACTGGTGATTGTACCAAAAGGTAAGAATTCTTTCCGCAGTCGTTCATCATCAATACCATCATCAAGGTTTTTAACATAGAGGTTAACACCCTAAAAAAAAACAAAAAAAAAAACACAAGTCAGTGACATTCAGCAATAAAGGAACCTGTGTTTATGGCAATAAATCTGATATTAAATGTACAGTACACGAAATATAGCATAAAATTACAGGTGCTCAAAGCGGAACTCAAACCTGGTATCTGGTAATTCGGTCCTGCTTCATTTGTTCAAACTTGCGCTTAAGCTCAGTTTGCCTTTCCACCTTTTTCTGTGCACGGCCCACAAACATGGACTTCCCATTCATATCCTTGCCATTCATTTCATCAACAGCCTTTGAAGTGAAAGGAGATGTGAATTATCATTCGATTATTAATCACTTAAGCTAAACATAAAAGGACCACCACTTCAAAGAACTGCACCCTCTAAGTTGTAAGAAACAATCCCACGGTAATTTCCAAGAGTTGTAATTGCTTTAATAGAGAAGGAACATTTAGTAAGCTTAATCAGAAAGGTCTATATAAATACTCCAGTAAACCCTCAAAGTTGTTTTGCTCTGAGTCCTCTGTCAAAAGAAACAGCATTTCTTCCATTCTATTAGACTTCTGTATAAGACTTCCTGTTTTAGCTTAAACCTCCAGGGCTAGGGCTTGAGCATGCTCAGTTTGCTCCTCTCTCCCTCCTCCCCGCTGTAATCTAAACCTAGAGCTATGAGAGAGCAGGAAGAGACTCTGATAAGAAGTGATGTCACACCAAGCTAATTTGGCAGCTATCCTAAACAGAGCTTCTAGAGCCGTTTACTCCAGTAAAGCATTGTGCAGAATATAGTGCTATAGCTTGCAGTTTTGTGGCTAATCTAACTGCTTTAGTAGCTTTCCTTTTTGGTGTTACTGTTCCTTTAAACTACTCTACAAGTTGAGTAAAGCCTTTAAAAAATTCGAGCTGATAAACCTACCTTTTGTGCATCTTCATGTCTTTCAAAGCTGACAAAGCCAAAGCCTTTTGACTTTCCATTGTCATCAGTCATAACTTTAACACTAAGAGCTGGCCCTAATTATAAAAAAAAAAAAAACACATCATTAAGACACGAGAAAAAATGTATAGTTACGCTTTTTAGGAACGTACATTGTTACAAACCACCAAGCATTATCTATAATTATGCAGTAAGATAAAGGAACTTAAGAGTCTGTTTAACCCTATATACACACACCTTAGTTCATAAAATAAATGATAGATCACTAAAGGACCACATTTATCCCCAATAGCGCCACATGAACTTATGTTACACACAGGGTTATATATTTACTTTAAAGGACCTTCAGTCATTTTACTTTCATGCCCAGTCTCCTAAAGGGAGTTGGTTTGTGAATTAAGCCATCTTTACACCACCCCAAAAAGAAAAATAAGATTACCATATTTGCCAAACATTTCTTTGAGCCTCTCGTCATTCATGTCGTCTCCAAAATTTTTGATGTAAACATTTGTAAATTCCTTGGCTCTGGCACCAAGCTCAGCTTCACGCTCTTTGCGGGACTTAAAACGCCCAACAAATCTTTAAAGAGAAAAAAAAGAATTTAAGTATAGGGCTTTTTACTATTAAAATGTTGCAGTTATTCATGTTTTTACACCCTACAAGTGCTCAGAATATGGATAGTAGAGGAGATTTTCATTAGTAGTGTGTAATAGACACATTCTTCTTGCACAATGAAATGAAGGTTGTGTGCCACATATCCCATATCCCAGTATACCCCACCAGACAAGAGAACATATGTGGTGCCTGGCACAGGAAAACAAATCAGTATGACTTGACATTACGTATATGGATACATACACTTTGCGGTCATTGAGAAGCATGCCATTCATTTTATCAATAGCCCTCTCAGCAGCCTCTTGTGTCTCAAAGTGAACAAAACCATAGCCCTTGGATCCATTTTCATCACAAACCACCTGTACAAAGAACACAAGTGTCAGATACAGTCCGAAAAATGCATAATGGGAAAGAAGAAAGAAGTTGTGCACCTACCTTACAGGAAAGAATGTTTCCAAATGCAGAAAATGTATCGTACAAGGCTTTGTTATCAATAGACTTGTCCAGGTTTTTGATGAAAATGTTACCAACTCCACTCTTACGCAGAGAAGGGTCACGCTGAGACCACATAATCCGCACGGGCCTGCCCTTTATGACATCAAAGTTCATTGTATCCAAAGCACGTTCAGCTGAGGAAAAAAATATAACAGATTGTAACATACAGATGCTAAGCAAAGTTTATGGGCTTTACGTCATTGATAGAGTTGCCACACAACAGATAGATAAAATCAGGCTAGACACTGCATAGGCATGGCCACCTTCCTATCTATTTTTTTTGGCAAAGAGCTCAAGCTATTAGAACATTAGAAAGTAAAGAGGGGCTTACCAATTTAATGCCTTGTCCATTAAAGGGGTGGTTCACCTTTAAGGTAACTTACTATGTTATAGAATGGCCAATTGTTTTAGTTGGCTTTCATTATTTTTCTAGTTCTAGTTATTTGCCTTTTTCTTCTGACTCTGCAGCTTTCAAATGGGCATCGCCGACTCCCTTCTAAAAAAACGAATGCACTCTAAATCTACAAATTTATTGTTATTGCTACTTTTTATTACTGATCCTTCTATTCAGGCCCCTCCTATTCATATTCCAGTCTCTTATTCAAAGCCATGCATGGTTGCTAATGTAATTTGGACCCTAGTTACCAGTCTGCTTAAGATGCAAATTGAAGAGCTGCAGAATAAAAAGCTTAAAAACCACAAATAATAAAAAATGAAAACCAATTGCAAATTGTCTCAGAATATCACTCTCTACATCATACTAAAAGTCGTCTTAAAGGTGAACAACCCCTATACGAACATGTTCCATGTGTTTACATGGCACTATTCTAATGTGCTACATCTCCCTGTTCCAAAGCTGCTATTAAGATGGACAAACTACATCTGACAGAAGTTTTACCTGGAGCAGTTGGGGCTTGCATTTGTCACCTGTCTGTACACAATGCTGCATCATGGCTGGTAGGAACTCTAGATAGACAGGTAAAGCTTGTCTGGCCATTTTCAGCACATGGTTTCCAAGTGGGTAAGACCTGGTTAAAATACCCTTTCTACACTTCCCACCTTTTATACCCTTTACTAGCTACAGAATTGAGTGCCACATTATTTTGCAAAACTATTCACTCATTTTTAAACAGTGGGATGCCCGGAATTTAACAGCTCAGTGGAAGATAACAGGATTTTTTGATACTCACCGTTAAATCCTTTTCTCTGTAGTCGATAGGGGGACACAGGGACTCTTGGGGTTTAAGCTCCACCCTCCAGGAGGCAGGACACTATTAATAAAATTAAAATTAAGGGGGCGTGCCCATATAGTGGCTTAACCCCACATGCTGTAGCATTCCTTCAGTTGGTACCAAAGAGACTGCTGAAAGATAAACTGTATCAATACTCAACTAGCAAACCAGTAAATCAGGAAAACGTTTCCATAAGACCAAGTGGTCAACATTTCGCTCAGGGTTGGGAAGCCCTGTGTCCCCCTATCGACTACAGAGAAAAGGATTTAACGGTGAGTATCAAAAAATCCTGTTTTCTCTGTCTAAAGGGGGACACAGGGACTCTTGGGGACTTAACAAAGCAGCCCCAGACAGCAGGGTGGGAGCGAATACAGAAAAGGCAAAGACACGTTACTGTACCACAGTGTGTAGTACTTTGCGGCCAAAAACGGCTTCCGCTGATGAGAACGTGTCCAGTCTGTAGAATTTAGTGAATGTATGAACCGAAGACCAGGTGGCTGCTCTGCAGATCTGGTCCAAGGAGGCCGAGTTGCGCCAAGCCCAGGAAGCACCCAAGGATCGTGTGGAGTGAGCTCGAACATTGGCAGGAGGAGTTCTGCCCTTAGCTAGGTAGGCTTGTCTGATGGTTTCTCTGATCCAACGTGCGATGGTAGTCTTGGAAGCTGACAGGCCCCTCCGAGGCCCGGACGGAATGACAAAAAGGGCTTGAGAGCACCGATATGATTTAGAACGGTCAAGGTACCAGCGAAGTGCTCTGACCACATCCAGACTGTGAAATCTCCGTTCCTTGTCATTCTTGGGTTCCGGACAGAGAGATGGAACCACAATCTCCTGGTTGACGTGAAACGAGGACACGACCTTAGGCAGGAAGGAAGGCACAGTCCTCAGGACTGCCTTGTCCCTATGGAAAACCAGCAGAGACGGATCACAAGATAAGGCACCTATTTCCGATACCCTGCGAGCAGATGAAATGGCAACAAGGAAGGCAGTTTTCCAGGTAAGCCACTGTTCAGGGACGACACCCAGAGGTTCGAAGGGAGGGTCAAGGAGAGCCTCCAAAACGAGGTTGAGATCCCATCCAGGGACTGGTGATCGATAAGGTGGAACGATATGTTGTACTCCCTGTAGGAAGGTGCGGACTGAATCGTCTAGGGCTAGACGAGACTGGAAAAGGACAGAGAGGGCAGATACTTGGACCTTCAAGGAACTGAGCTTCAGACCGAGTCGAAAACCTCGCTGTAGAAAGGATAAGATCCTGGGAATATTGCATTCATGGAAGGAAAACTTTGATTCCTCGCACCAGTTCCAGTAGCTGCGCCAGACCCTGTGGTAGGCTTTAGAAGACGTAGCTTTGCGTGACTTCAGCATAGTGGCAATCACATCGTCCGCTATACCCTTACGTCTCCAGATGGCCGCCTCAACAGCCATCCCGTCAAAGCGAACAGTCCCGGATTGTGGTGAAATATGGGACCCTGCTGGAGAAGATCGCTCCTGGGAGGGAGGCGAACTGGTTGAGCTATGGACATGTCCTGAAGATCCGTAAACCACGTTCTCCTGGGCCAATACGGAGCTATCACTATGACCGTCGCACAGGATTGCTTGATTTTCTTCAGAACCCGAGGAAGCATTGGAAACGGAGGGAAGACATAAGCCAGGTTGAAACTCCAGACTTGTGTCATGGCGTCCACCCCCAGCGCCGTCGGATCCCGAAAACGGGCGTAAAAGGCTGGAACTTTGCGGTTGGCTCTGGATGCCATGAGGTCGACTTGAGGACGTCCCCACCTTTTCACTAGGTCTGTGAACACCGCGGGATGAAGTTCCCATTCTCCCGGATCCAGCTGGTTCCGACTGAGAAAGTCTGCTTGCGTGTTGTCCACTCCCGGAATGTGTATGGCAGATATCCTGACTGAGCTGAGCTCTGCCCAGGCTAGGATTTGTACCACCTCCGCTAGGGATGCTTTGCTGCGGGTACCTCCTTGTCTGTTGATGTAAGCGACGGTTGTGGAGTTGTCGCTTTGGACGCGGACAGACTTTGTTTGGAGTAGGGGAGACCAATGTCTTAGGGCAAGCTTGACTGCCCGAAGCTCCAGGACGTTGATGTGTAGCCTCGTTTCTGTGGGAGACCAACGGCCTTGTACCGACGAGTTGTTCCACGTGGCGCCCCACCCGAGGAGACTTGCGTCTGTCGTTATCACGGTCCAGTCCGGAGTTGCCCAGGACTGGCCCGTCGTCAGATTGTGGTGGTTCAGCCACCAGAGGAGTGACTCCCGTGTTGTTTGCTGTAGAAGAATCCGTTGGGACAGGGGACCCCCTTTCCATCCCGACAGAACGTTGGCCTGTAGAGGTCTCAAATGGATTTGAGCAAAGGGAACCGCTTCGATGGACGAGACCATCAGACCGAGTACCTTCATTGCGAGGTGGACTGTGGGGTGCCGGTCTTGAAGGAGGAGATTGACTTGCGCTCTGATCTTCCTCTGCTTGTCCAGGGGCAGCGAGACACGTTGAGTCAGTGTATCGAATTGGAGACCCAGGAATAGCATTTGGTGACTGGGTGTCATGCTGGATTTGTTCCAGTTGATGGTCCACCCGAAGCTCTGAAGCAGCGATATCGCTTGTTGCATGTCCCTTCTGCTCTTCTCTAGTGTTGGAGCCTTCAGGAGAAGGTCGTCCAGGTAAGGTGTGATCGATATTCCGTGGAGTCGTAGGGTTGCTGCCGTCACTGACATGAGTTTGGTGAACACTCTGGGGGCAGAGGAGAGGCCGAATGGGAGTGCCACAAATTGGTAATGGAGATTTCGGAATGCGAATCTGAGAAAACGATGGTGAGGAGGCCAGATTGGAACGTGGAGATACGCGTCCTTGATGTCGAGGGACATCATCAGTTGACCTGGTTCCATTCCTCGGATGACTGACCTGAGAGTTTCCATTTTGAACCGGACTGACCGTATGTGTTTGTTGAGGAATTTCAGGTCCAATACTGGTCGGAAGGACCCGTCCTTCTTTGGAACCAGGAACAGATTGGAGTAAAATCCGCAAAATGTTTCTGACGGGGGAACTGGAATGATCACTCCATTCTGTTCCATGCTCGTAATGCAGTCCAAGAAGGCTCGGCCCTTGGCTGGGTTTGAGGGGACTCTGGACATGAGAAATTTTCGGGGAGGAAGAGAAGCGAAGTCCAGGTGGTAGCCCTCGGAAACGATTTCGGTTACCCAAGCGTCTGACGAGTATCGTATCCACACCTCCCGGAATCTCAGCAATCGTCCCCCTAGCGGTTGCAGTGACCCCGGAGGGGGTGACCCATCATCCTGAAGTGGCCTTGTCGGCTGGAGACTTGTTGTGGAATTTGTTGTTCTTCCACGATGGCCGTCCCTTGTCGTTTGGTTTAGAGCGAAACTGAGAACGTTGGGGAGGACTGTGCCGTCTGGAGAAACGTCCAGTGTGGCCGCGAAAGGACCGACCGCGCCTGGAGGAAGTCGTGGGTCTTGACTTGCTTTGGGGGAGGAAGGTGCTCTTCCCTCCCGTGGCCTGTGAGATTATCTTTTCGAGCTCCTCACCAAAAAGTCGCTGTCCCTTGAAGGGTAGTGAGGTAAGGGACTTCTTGGAACTGACATCCGCAGACCAGTTCTTCAGCCAGAGCGTTCTGCGTGCTGCGACGGAGAGCGCTGATGTGCGGGCAGTAATCTGTGCTGTATCCAGGGAAGCGTCGCACAAGTAAGCTGCTGCCTCCGCGAGGTTCTGTGCGGAAGGCAGGATGTCAGCTCTGGGGATGCCATCTTGAATATCAGCAACGAGGGATTCTGCCCATGCCTGAATGGCTCTCGCTACCCAGGCTGAGGCGAGAGCTGGACGAAGGGTTGAGCCAGCGGATGAGTAGACTGCCCTGAGGAAACCTTCCAGACGTCTGTCAGATGGGTCCTTGAAGGCTGCGGCGTCCGTGACTGGTAACGCTGTGGATTTAGATAATCTCGAAACTGGTGCGTCCACAGTTGGAGGCAGTGACCATTTCTCTACCAAGTCCTTGGGGAATGGATAGGATTTCGAAAATTTCCGAGTAGCTTGGAACTTGCGCTCCGGCGAATTCCATTCCTCTTGTATTATGTTAAGGAGTTGGTCATGCGAAGGAAAACATGCAGAAGCTTTGTGTTTTCTTTTAAACAGGTTAGAAGATGAAGCCTGTTGTTCAGGTGTCTGTGTGATTTTTAGCACGTCCATCACCCCCTTGATAATGCCCTCTACGTCGTGAGGGAGTTCCTTGCTTTTGGAATCTTCCGCATTATCCTCCTCTGCTTCTGAGGAAGCATCAGAAGGTGGGAGTTCCCCCTCTGAATGAGAAAAATCCTCTCCAGCTGACGAGACGTCAGAGGGGGTATGGGTGTCGGTGTCACCCCTGGAGCTGGGAAGCCTTTTACGCTTTCCACTGGCTTTGTGACCTAGTTTGGCTAGGGCTTTGCCCAAATTGGTGGCAATGGAAGGAAGGCCCTGCAGGGATGCCAGGGATTGGGAAAGTTGAATGGCCCATAGGGGGGCAGGGGGTTCTGAGGAAGTGCCCGCTACCCCATCCATTGCATCCAAATCCTGTGCGGTTTCCCCAGATTCAGGGACCGTTGGGATGGACCCCTGGGTGGGCGCTGGACCCTGCCCCTTTGAACAAGATCTGCAGAGCGGGTCAGCCTGGCCCCCAGGGATTTTTAGGTGGCAGTTTTTGCAGGTAAAGTAAGTCACCTGTGCTGCTGGTGCTCTCCCCCCAGCCCTGGGGAAAAGTCCCCCTGACTTACCTTCTGCCATGTGAACAGTGGCTGAGGTACCTGCTGAAGTAATGGCCGTCAGGAATGTGCTTTGTAAAAGGGTGCCTAGAGGTAACCCAAGACTGCTGCCTGAAGGTAGAAGCCTAATCCCCAAGAGCAAGTGGCTCCGGGTCAGGAGGAGGAGGGCTGCTGGCAGAGTGGAAGCAGGAGAGGAGGATACAGTAAGCGGCAGCTTACTGTGACTGCGGGAAGTGGCGGGAGGAAGTTCCGCGCCTTCTGAAGCCTCCTCTACGCTTCGCGCCGAAAAAAACAAAATGGCGCCTGGAACGCATCAGCGCGATGCGTTCCACTGCGCGCAGGAGAAAGGCGCGCGACTTCACCAACAGCCTGCCTGTGTGGGAGACCGTCGGAGGGAGCAGCGAATACATCGCTTAGTGCAGCTAGGTCTGGGCTGGGGTGAGGGGGGGGGAGAGCACGCCAGAACACGAGTAGAATATTATATCATACTCACTGCTGGCTCTTCACCGGTCAGAACATCTGCTGGCCCCAGTGGGTTGCAGGGATTTTTCTGTGCAGGTCGGTTATAGCCTAGAGGGCTAGAATATGACCCCGGTGAGAGATCCCTCGAGGGGGGGGTACACTCAAGGGACAGGCAGTCCTGCCCTGGTGACACCCCATAGATATGCTTCTGTCTTGAAGCTGGTATCCATCCTCCTTGAAGCAGGACACTTTTAAAACTGAAGGAATGCTACAGCATGTGGGGTTAAGCCACTATATGGGCACGCCCCCTTAATTTTAATTTTATTAATAGTGTCCTGCCTCCTGGAGGGTGGAGCTTAAACCCCAAGAGTCCCTGTGTCCCCCTTTAGACGACAGAGAAAAGTGTTAAAGTCAGGACATACAGACCATTCTTCAAAGGAAAACTATACCCCCCAAACAATGTAGGTCTCTATAAAAAGATATTGCATAAAACAGATCATATGTAAAACCCTGCTTCATGCAAATAAACCATTTTCATAATATTATTTTCTATTATAAATAGAAAATGGCCATTTTAAAAAATAAGGGCCGCCCCCTGGGATCATACGATTCAATGTGCACACATACAAACCACATGTTATGTCACATGAGCCAATTAACAGACAGAGTTGTGTCTTTTGCTTCCACACTTCTTCCTGTTACAGTTAGAGTTGTAGTATTTCTGGTCAGGTGATCTCTGAGGCAGCACACAGACCATCACAAAATGGTGGCTCAAGGAAAGAGATGTAAAAGGGCAATATTTAATTATATATTCCAGTTTGGTAAGATTCTTTAATATGCCACTTAATATGATATAAACTGTTGCTTAAGTGTTCAATTTGGGGGTATAGTTTTCCTTTAAGTTTGTTTGTGAGCTGAATCGTTATGCTGCCCAGAAAAATTGAAAGTGCTGCCCGACGTTACCTGAAGGATCTATTTCCAGATAACAGGCAGAATATTAATGAAAACAGTACATCCCATAATCCTGATCTATAACAGTACTATAAGGAAGCGGATGATAGAGATAGGCAGTATTACTTGAGGGGGCAAAGAGTCAGATCGCTGGATAAACACATGGAAATGAGAAGTTGCACCTGTAAATAAAAAGAAGACTCAAGTCTCACCATCAGCTGGTTGCTGGAAGTTGACATATGCATATCCAAGTGAGCGTCGTGTAATCATATCTCTGCAAACTCGGATTGACAAAATGGGACCAGCTGGGCTAAACTTCTCATAAAGCATGGCCTCCGTTACATCTTGATGAAGGTCTCCAACGTACAGGGAAGCCATTGGGTAGCTGGGAGCACTGGGATTCATTTTTATGGAGATTCAAAATTCACTGAAAAGAAAATAATCGTGTAAGGTGTCAAACTGAAAGGCACACTTAAATGGATTCTGTCATGATTTGTATGGTGTATTTTTTAATTCTAAATTACACTGCAAATAATTCACTCTACAATATAAAATATCATTCCTGAACCAGCAAGTGTATTTTTTGTTAGTTGTAATATTGGTGTGTAGGTGCATCTCAGGTCATTTTGCCTTGTCATGTGCTTTCAGAAAGAGTCAGCACTTTAGGATGGAACTGCTTTCTGGCAGGCTGTTGTTTCTCCTACTCAATGTAACTGAATGTGTCGCAGTGGGACATGGATTTTACTACTGAGTGCTGTTCTTATTTCTACCAGGGAACGGTTATCTTGTGTTAAGGAGCTGTTATCTGGTTACCTTCCCATTGTTCTGTTAGGCTGCTGGGGGGGGGGGGGAAGGGAGGGGGTGATATCACTCCAACTCGCAGTACAAAAGTGAAGTTAGGAAAATAATGTTGGCAACAAGTAATGTAAACCTGCATCATTTTACCAATCAAATCAGAAAGGCCACATCACCATAAAATGTGTGGGTATTTTAGGTTAACATAATGGGCATGTAAAAGCAAGGAAATTTTTTTACTTTATTTAATGAAAAAAACTTATCTCCAATATACTTTAAAAAATGTGTACCTTTTTATAAGAAACCTGACTGTATAAAGTGAAATTCTCCCTTCATTTACTGCTGTGGATAGGAATTGTCAGATGGTCCCTAACTGCTGAGCAGGGAAACAGTCATACTTATGAACAGCCATGCAGAGCAGCTTTGTTTAGGGCGATCCCTAAGCAGCCCAGACCACACTGAGCATGTGCACAGTCTTAGTCTTGCAAAGATGTTTAACAAAGTTACAAGATGGTGACCCCCTGTAGCCAACTTTGAAAGCATATCTTCTCCTTTTACAACTTAAATGGCTGCCCCCCTGACTATATAGCAGCCTAATCATGTAAACAAGAATAGCTTTCTAAAATAAACACTTATCAATGTAGGGCAACGGACATTTTTTTTAAATGCTTTTATTTTTGGTGTAACTGTTCCTTTAAATGGCCGCCCCCATTTCTACACAGCAGTTTATATAAACTAATACATGTATGGGATCTGTTATCCAGAATGTTCGGGACCTGGGGTTTTCTGGATAAGGGATCTTTCAGTAATTTGGATCTTCATACCTGAAGTCTACTAGAAAATCATGTAAACATTAAATAAACCCAATAGACTGGTTTAGCTTCCAATAAGGATTAATTATATCTTGGTGTGGATCAAGTAGAATCTACTGTTTTGTTACAGAAAAAAATTTTTTTAAAAATCTTTATTTGATTATAATGGAGTCTATGGGAGACAACCTTTCCGTAATTCGGAGCTTTCCCGGTATCTGACCAGTAAAAGCAAAATCTAACAAAACTGCCTTTTGCATAAGCCCTGCATGTAGAGAGACATGATGTCTGGTGATTTTAAAGGAACAGTAACGTCAAAAAATAAGTGTTTTAAAGTAATGAAAATATAATGCAGTGTTGCCCTGCACTAGTAAAACTGCTGTGTTTGCTTAAGAAACACTACTATTGTTTATATAAATAAGCTGCTGTGTGGCAATGTAGGCAGCCATTTTAAGGAGAAAAAGCTCAAGTTACACAGCAGATAGCGGATAAGCGCTGTCTGTCTAATAGTGTTATCTGTTATCCATTAGTTAACCTGTGCCATTTAGCCGTTTTTCAATTTCCGCCATTGCTCCACAGCAGCTTGTTTATATGAACTATAGTAGTGTTTCTGAAGCAAACAGATCAGTTTTACCAGTGCAGGGCAACACTACATTATATTTTCATTACTTTAAAACACTTACATTTTTTGGTGTTATTGTTCCTTTAATAGAGTGAGCACCAATACATCATCTAGGCAAAAGGAGCCCCCCTATAAGATATATTGGATCTAACTGTCAATGATTATCTGACACCCAACTGCTGAATGGAGAGAGAATGAAGAGAAACAGATGCTGAGAGAGGGATAGTGAAGATAAACTTGATTATTTCAGAAACACTACAGAATTTTAATGGATTGTATTTAGAAAATTTCTTATTTCAGTTTGATGAAGCTTATATTAAATTTTAATTTTCGCGATAGTTCCCCTTTAAAGGAGAACTAAAGCCTAAAAATGAAAGTGTCGAAAAATATAATACATATACTGAACTTATTGCACCAGCCTAAAGTTTCAGCTTGTCAATAGCAGCAATGATCCAGGACTTCAAACTTGTCACAGGGGGTCACCATCTTGGAAAGTGTCTGTGACACTCACATGCTCAGTGGGCTCTGAGCAGCTGTTGAGAAGCTAAGCTTAGGGCTCGTCACTAATTATCCAGCAGAAAATGAGCTTCCCCTGTAATATAAGCTGATGCTACAGGTTTGCTGATTATTAAATTCTGATGCTAATTGCGCTGGTTTCTGTGCTGCCATGTAGTAATTATCTGTATTAATTACTAATCAGCCTTATATTGTGACATTTCTATTCTATGTGTACTGTATATAGTGAGTGGGTCCCTAAGCTCAGTAAGTGACAGCAGCACAGAGCATGTGCAGTGAATCAGCAGAAAAGAAGATGGGGAGCTACTGGGGCATCTTTGGAGACACAGATCTTTAGTGTTAAAGGGCTGTTGCCTTGGGCTGGTAAAAAAGGGCCAAAACATAATGTACAACATTTCCAGCTACTTCTTTAGTTAAGCTTTAGTTCTCCTTTAATATGACATGCAATGCAAAAATGGGGGGGCGCAACTTCAAAAATCACAATAGCTCGTGGGCCACAGCAGGACAGCCGAGCAACAGACAATGTCACAGGACAGACAGCTAAGCAGAATGTAACAGTTAATTGGACCCCTGGAAGTAAGGGACAGCTGGCAGCCACATGAGGATAAACTGATGATTTCAGACTTTCCATATGCGAATCATAAAAAGGGGAAGAAAACTCTGCTCAGTTTATATGTCACAACAATTTAGACATAAAGAGACAACAATTGAGACATAAAGAGACAACAAATTTGTTACTAAAACATAGTAAAGTGCCAACTCGAGGGCCACAAATGCAATTGTGAGTGATACTCTGCTTCTCACTGGCTAGGGGCCGGCACATTGTGCACACTCAGAAAGATCACACAAAAAATGTGCTTGGCTCAGATATGCAGAGCCGTGCGCACCTCCAGCCTGCCATATGGTTTACAGGCGCAGACTTCCCAGGCACGTATAAGAGTCCTGGTCACAATTTTAAGTGATACTGACAATCAGTGTTCTTTTTAAATACTAATTTACATTAAAAGTTACATACAAGTCATGCTGATCTTTATTCCCCGATAGATCTGGTTTTGTAAGTAATTGTCACTTGGAGTTCCTTAACCTGACTGTTTTGCTAACCTGACCCTTACTCAGCCTTTCAGAGTTTCACGGACTCCTGCTGCACAAATATGGCAGCCTCCTCATACAGGAACATGTGGGCAAGAAAGGTAATGTAAAAGCATCACAAATACTTTTATGGCAAACTTATAGATAGCATTCAAAGACTGTTATTATAGATATAAAAAAAATGTTATTTTATGGAGTCAGTATCTTTAAGTCTGTGCAACCAATACAAACCTCCAGCTGTTTGACTACACCTCCCAGAAGCCCCCTTAACTACAACCCCTGCCATTCCTCCAGATATCACCATTACACAGTATTTCATTACATCAACTGAAAAGTCACAAGCAGGTTGGACATCCAGACTCATGGAGACTTCCCAGCCACACAGAGACCTGTCCACTAAAGCTGCCCATAGACTTAAAAGATCTGCTAGTTTGGCTATGCGGATCTTTCCCCCGATATGCCACTAACGGCATGGCTATATTGGGGGTAAGCCGAACGTACGGCCATATGGTCGAACAATTAGATTACGATACGCCAAGGGGCTCCTACGGCTCGGTCGGGTAAAAATCAAACCTTCCCAATAGATATCGTGGCCAGATATAAATTGGGATGACCCGTCGGAAGTGGGCAGATAAGCAATTGATCTAAACCGATATTGGCAGCTTTATCTGCCTGTGTATGGTCACCTTAAGTCTAGACCACCACCAATAAACCTCAGGCTGTTCGACTACAACTCCCAGCATTCCTTCCAAGTAAAAAGTCACAGCAAGTTGGACATCAACCTAGTATGTAAAAGGTGGATGGGCATGTGGAAATTCTTCCATGCAACATATTACAGAGCCTAATGACATCATTTAAGGCAACCTTTCTCATCCTTGAGCAACATTCAGATGTACAAAGAGTTGGGGAGCAACACAAGCATGAAACAAGCTCCTGGGCGGTGCCAAATAAGGGATTTGATTGGCTACCAACAGCACATGTTTTAATTCAGCCAAAACTTGCCTAGAATTTAAAAAAAAAAAAAATCACCTGATTTGAAGCTACTGAGAGCAACATGTTGTTCATGAGCCACTGGTTGTTGATCACTGATTTAGGGACTGATGTTGAGGTCACCACCAGGAAGTAGTAGGGGAGCACGTGCAATACAGTCATGAACATAGCCACGCCCTCCCCATGGTGGCCTGTAAGGCACATGCGAGTAAAACATCCCCCCTACCCTGTGCCAGAAAGAAACGTGGGCTGGAAATGTGGCCAACATGGCGGATGAACGTCCCCCCTCCCCCGGTAACACATGAATCTCTCCCACGTACTCAACACGTGCCTGGATTGTCTCCTCAATACACGCAGTGCCCTGAACTACAACTCGCGACATTCTCGCTACTACCTGGGCTCGTGGGACGGGTAATGACGCCACATAATGGCCGAGCCGTTTAGGAGAAGAAGGTGCCGCAGTGGAATCTCTAGTCCCTCCCTTCCCCCCAGTGTCTCACCTCACGCGTTGCCTCCTCAGCGCGACTTCTCTTCACTCTTCTCTTTACCGGATTTTTTTTTCTCGGTTGGTTTTCGTTTTTTCTATTTTTGTCGGTGTTTCTTCCGTTGCTTGTTTTTTGGGTTTTTTTTTTCTTTTCAAGCTTTAAAATCACTTCGAGGGCGCGGGAGGAAAAACGAGGGCGGGTTTTTTTTTTCCTTCTCTCTTTAAAATCAACGAAAATAAAAACGTTGGAAGAAAAAAAAAGGGGGGATTTTTCTGGGGTTTTTTCCAAGGGATTTTGTGATTTTTTTTGTTTTTTATATTTTTTTAAGAAGAAGAAATGTGTGCCGAGGCCAGGCTCCGGAGCACACACTCACACACAGCACTAACAGCTGGGGTAGAGGGGGAAAAGGCCTCGACGGCTCTCCGCCTTATTTATAGGGGCGTCAGCACGTATTACGCACAGTCACATGGCGACGCTTCGTCTCCTCCCCGTAACTCCTGATAGGGACGAAAGCATAGAGGGGCGTGGCTGAAGGGTTTGAAACGCTGCCGTCTGCTGCTGTGATAGGGCAGACGAAAGAGGATTATTAAGCGCTGCGTCAGAGGAAGTTCGGGCGGCCATTTTATTTCCTGGCTGATGAGTGAGCGTAATAAAATCAGCAATGGCGGATTAGTTTATATGCAACCATATCGTGAAAATGTCACCAACTAAAAACTGCCCCTAAGAATATTACAGTATAGTGATATGAATGTTAGTTTCTCTAGGCAATAATACTAAACATACTATCCCACTTTTTTCCTCGGTATTGAGTTTGGATGAGGTAGCTGAGGTACTTAGGGTTGCCACCTTTTCTGGAAAAAAACACCGGCTTTCCTGTATATTTATCTTTTTTCCCTTATTAATAACATTGGGATCAGTTTTACCGACAAAGGCTGGTAAAATACTGGACAGGTGGCAACCCTAGTTGCCACTTTCTGGAAAAAAATACAGGCCTTCCTATGGACTTACTGTTTTTTCCTATTAATAACAATGGCATCAAGCATCATTTTTACCGGCAAGCTGGCAACCCTAGTTGCCACCATTTCTGGAAAAATTTACCGGCCTATTAATAACATTGGGATCAGCCATCAATTTTACCAGTAGGGTTGCCACCTGGCTAGTGTTTTACCGGCCTGGCCGGTAAAAATGCTGCTTGGTGACAATGTTATAAATAGGGAAAAACCATAAAAGTACATGATGGCCGGTATTTTTTTCCAGAAAAGGTGGCAACCCTATTTACCAGCCATGCCTGTAAAATACCGGCCAGGTGGCAACCCTATACACCAGTGACGAGATGATAATGCTATTGGCAATGTGTGGGCCAAGACACCTATACTAATGCAAATATACAGCAGCTAGGGTTGCCACCTTTTCTGGAAAAAAACACCGGCCTTCCTGTATATTTATCTTTTTTCCTTATTAATTACATTGGGATCAACCATAATTTTTACTAACCAGGCCGGTAAAATACCAGCCAGATGGCAACCCTAAGTTTTGACCCGAACAGTCAGTGCAGGGGCAGCCTGGCTGATTGGAGAGGCCCACAGTGGCACACGCACATGCAAAAAAAGCCGTGTGTGCGCAAAAGAATCGGCGTGCGTGCATGCACGAAAAAAAGATTCGGAGCAAAAGGGTCAGCACACGTATGCGCAAACACACACGTCGGCCAGAGACGGGACCGGACTAGGGGTAGGAGAGGCAGAGAAAGTGGGCGCCTGGCGCCCCCCAAGCTTTACACCTAGGCACATACCTACTCTGCCTACCCCTAGTTCCAGCCCTGCGAACTGTTCCGTTTTTGTAAGGCCTGTTCAGGTCTGAACTTTATGTTCGGTTTTCAGCCTTGTGAAACCTGAACAATAATCTGTCCAATACATGAAAAGCATTTAAATACTAAGATACTCACCTCAACATGGCTTAGTTACTATCAAATACAGTTTATTTCTTATTATTACAGATACAAAAAAAAAGCAAATCAAAAATAGGAATGTTTTGTTTCTAAATGAACATTGCTGTATTTCAGAGCTTTCTGGATAACTGATTTCTGTATAATTAGGGTTGCCACCTGGCTGGTATTTTACCGGCCCGGCCAGTAAAAATTATGGCTGATCCCAATGTTATTAATAGGGAAAAAAGATAAATATATAGGAAGGCTGGTATTTTTTTCCAGAAAAGGTGGCAACCCTATGTATAATAGATCTCATACCTATAACTAAAGGATTGGGCTTTATCATCAAGCAGAATATAGCTAGATATAGGATTGCCACCTGTGTGGTTTTGAACTGGGCAGCAACACTTTACAGTAAAACATTGAGAAAACTAGACAGAAATCCAGGCAGTTGCATCTGGTGTCATAACTCCACCAACATCATTGTGCCCACCTCTAATGTCATCATTAGGGTTGCCACCTTTTCTGCAAAAAAAATAATGGCCTTCCTATATATTTATCTTTTTTCTCTATTAATAACATTGGGATCAACCATAATTTTTACTGGCCAGGCCAGTAAAATACTGGCCAGGTAGCAACCCTAGTCATCATGCCTGTTCCTACATCACTGCCCCACCCCCGTGTTAGGGTTTAGCCATCAGCAAAGGTGGAAACCCTAACCCCCTTACCAACATTGCAGTGCTATGAGGCAGGGTGTTTGTGGGTATAACAAAACAGCCTCAGGTTGATCAAGCCAAGTATTTACACTTCAGTCTGTTATTCTGAGCAGAAGGTTTATTTGGGAGTATTATTTCCCTTCCTGCCTATTCCCTTTTCATACATTGTAGTTGCCCATATTTTGGTGGTAGGGCCAAAGGGTGCCACAATAACAGACATCTATGCTATTAACAAGTCCTAAAGACCCAAAAGAATGCTTCTATATTTCCATGGAAGGTGGCAATCCAACAATCAGGCTTTGACTTGTAATCTGTGGCTTCCGGTAATGCCAGAGGGGCTGCTGTAAGATGCCACAAACAGTCACTATCAGAGTTGCGTGGTCTAATTTTCAAAGCCAGCCAAAGGCAGCTACAAAACCAGCCCAAAACTAGTCAAGAGGCATTTCAAAAGTAGCGGAAAAATAGCACAATATGTGCAGTGAAAAAAAAGTCTAAAAATAAATGATATATATTTAAAAAGACGCCTTTTTCCATGAAGCAAAATTGGACAGATTTTCCCATTACCTGGAGTGTAACTACAGAGAGGGGGGCCCAGGAGGTATAGGGGCCTATAAGGCCCTAATTCATATACAATTTCAATAAATGTTTGTGAAACAGGTCAACCTGTAGACATTTTGGTGTCCAGCAGATTTTTTACCCCAAAGGGGGCAGAGGAAAGTCACCGGAAAATTGAGAATGGGGCGGGAGACTGGGGTACAGAGCCCAAAATCTGGTAACTCCTGACTTCTACACAAGTCAGTTCCATTCAATGCTGGGTATCGTAGTCTTACGTTAAACTTGGCAGTTGGCAAACTTAAACAAAAACTACATTACCCAACATGCATTGGGAGACGCAGGCTCAGCACATTAGGGCAAAACAACACTTTGGCTGGTTTCCAAAGCACAAACCAGCGTAAGGCCCAAAAAATAGATCAAATTCGTACCTTGGCTAGTTTGCACTTTCAAAACCCACCTGGGCTTTACATTAGTAGCCCAATTTGGCTGAAAAACCGCCAACCTGGCAACCCTGGTCACTATTTATTGGGCCTAGGGGGCCTGTTTGGGTCTCTGTGTAATTGAAATGTGAGGGCCTGATTGACCTGCCAACAATTCCGCTGAATACTTGGATAGTTTCTGTGATTATATTTTATTATTGTTTTAGTGATTTATCCATGCCATAGCTCATATATACTGAGACAATCTGCAATTGGTCTTAATTTTTATTCATTTATATTTTTTGTGTGCGTGTTTTGAGCTAGTTTGTGTTTTTTTAGCAGCTCTCCACTCCTGTTAAACTATCTGGTTGATAGGGTGCCATTGCCCTAGCAATGAGGCAATTGTTTAGTGACCAGGCCCTGAATGATGGCTGCTGAATAATACCATAGTGTTAGACAGTCACTATTTATTGGGCCTGTGGGTGCTGTTTGGGCCTCTGTATTCTTGAAACACCACTGCCTATTCCTAATTATTCCTAATTTCAGTCCAGATGTGTTAGTGACAGACTGGAAGATGAACAGGAGAGGGCCCTAAACTGAAAATTGAGTAATAAAATAAAGTAATAAAAGCAACAAGAACCAGGGTTGCCACTGGACTGATTGTAGTGCCAATGATAACAGATATAGGAATACCAGTATTTAGACTGGCAATCATAAGGATAACATGCCACTACTGTGAAATACAAGGATATTAGAAATAATTATGCATACATGATCACAAAAAAGCACAAGGCCACAGGTTTACCTTAAATCGTTCCTAAAAGCAGTAGTAAATCTCTATATTTACACACAAAGGCTTACTTATATGCCAGTGTGATACACATAGAGGTGCGAAAGGCCTGCTCTCTTCTGCTGCCTTCCAGTCTTTGCTTGTCAAATCACCACTTCAGCAAACTCAGCTTTCAGGGTTCTTTCATAATATGGGCAAAATATTCCCTAGTCCAATAACAGAAATAACCTGTTGGGTAATTTCCGTTAAACGGAGTGGCTGTTGGGACAGCACCACTCTCTTCTCAGGGGAGTGAACATTCTATGAGGAGTAATTTCTAAACTGTGGCTTTGGCCCCTGGGGGGTGGGGCAAAGTAGTGTTTGAGACAACCAATCTATAGGGCAGTTGGGAGAGATTTGCAGAGAATACTTATTCACTGCAGACTTCTGGAAACCCAACATACCCAACATAAAAGTTAACCAAAGGGAGATATGAGGTGACTATACTTGATATCAGTATTACAATACACAAGAGCCATGAATATCTTGTAAGTTATATCCTTATAATACACAAAAGCCATGAATATCTTGTAAATTATATCCTTATAAACGGTGAGTTCTGATGTCATCAGTTATAAACGGTGAGTTCTGATGTCATTTCTGTCACATAACTCACTGAAATTTGTGTATTATAATAAATAAAGTACCCCCAGTTGCAAAATATGAGGATATTAGAAGTAACCTCTGAGTTCCATGACCTGTATAAAAGCACTCATTCTTTTATATGGTCATGGAACTTCTTGGTGACTTATAATATCCTTACATTTTACAATAGGGGTACTTTATTCATTATTTCATGTATCCGTACATTGTTGTGGGCTCCTTCACCCATTCTTGGACGTCAAAGGGAGCCTGAACAAAAAAAAGATTACAAACACTGTATCATAGGTACAGATTCCATAATGTTATGAATTTTATGGACTATGGAACACACAGAGTCAAAGAGAGTCAAAATAATCTATCACCATTTCCAATAACAAAGTATAGGAAAGTGGATATACCGGTGGTGAGAGGTGGCCTCAGCTTAGAAGGGCTTACTTTAGCATTAGTGTGAAAAGGGTGCCGGTCACTGCTAGCAGGATCCATGGACAGAATTTTCCATACTTATACAATGGGAAACAAAGACAGACAATATCCTGTGTTTTTTTACCATTGCTCTGCTCCACATGAACACATTGGAGGTCAAAATGCCCATTGTGTCATAGGTCTCGGATTTCAATTATTTAGTTTTTTTCTGCCGTATCTATGCCCCACAATTCACAATTCTCTAGCCTTGGGCCAGGGCTTACTAAAAGGAATAACAGACCCTGCAGCTGTTGGGGTTATCAGCACTGTTGGGGGCCCAGAGTGCTCCTGACTTATGTGAAATTTCATGATATTTTTTTATTTCAGAGGGATGATGGTCTTACGTTATACTTTGCCTTTTTGTTTTATAGTAACCTGTCTATAGGAGGATTTATGGCGATATCATCATACATTTAGTACCAGAGCAAAGATCCACAATGCTTGTTTGCATTCCTAATGCTACCTATTTCTCTTATTTATTCAAGTCTTATAGGTAAATCAGATAAAGATCTTTCTCTAGGACACAATATAATAAATATAAACAAGCCTTTGAGATTTGAAGTGTGAACCTGCCATTTGTCATGTGAAATTCATGTAATTCACAATGTAGATCTATCACTTCTGCCACAAAGCAAGATAGGGCTGCTGTTTTTATTAAAACAATTTGGCAGAGGCAGCCACAGAGAGACAAAAATCAACTTAGTTTTTTAGAAATGAAGTAAAGCATTTTCTACCTAGCATTTTTTAGTCTTTTCAGGCAATTGAAAATCTTGAAAGCGTATCCATTTAATGCTAATTCCTCATCTTAAAATTTTATACAGGTATGGAAACTGTTATCCAAAATGCTTGGGACCTGGGGTTTTCCAGATAAGGGATCTTTCTGTAATTTAGATCTCCATGCCTTACGTCTGATAAAAACATTAAATAAACCCAATAGGATTGTTTTGTATTCAACAGGGATTAATTACTGTATATCTTAGTTGGAATCAAGTACAATATACTATTTTGTTACTACAGAGAAAAATTAAATAAAATCTTGAATCTTTATTTAAATTAAGTCTATGGAAGATGACCTCTCCATAATTCGGAGCTTTCTGGATAATAGGATCCCAGACCTGTAGTAATAGCCTGAAACCCTTCAGGAAACTGAAGGCACCTAATCAAAATACATTTAGGGATGCACCGAATCCACTATTTTGGATTCGGCCCAACCCCCGAATCCTTTGTGAAAGATTCGGCCAAATACCGAACTGAATCCTAATTTGCATATGCAAATTAGGGGGGGAAGGCAAAAACATTTTTTACTTCCTTGTTTTGTGACGAAAAGTCACACGATTTACCTCCCCGACCCCAGGAGTCAGATCCAGAGCCGAATCCAAATCCTGCTAAAAAAGGCTGCATCTTGGCCGAACCGAATCCTGGATTTGGTGCATCCCTAATTGAAACCATAATGTTCCCTGCCAAGCAATAGAGAATTCTGCAATCCAAAAAATCAGCCCTGATAAAGGTAGATTTTTCTTTTGTCATTCTGACTGCATTCAAGCAGTAAAAATGAATTGTTTGCTATTGGGTTCTGTACAATATTGCCCATGTCAGGCTGTAGACTGTAGTTAGGGTTGCCACCTGGCCGGTAAAAATGATGCTGGGTGCCAATGTTATCAATAGGAAAAAATTTCAAGAATATAGGAAGGTCTGTATTTTTTTCCAGAAAAGCTGGCAGTGGGATGCAAACTGAGACACATATTTTTATCTTGTTAAAAATGATACCTTCCTCTAGGGATGCACTGAATCCACATATTTTGGATTCGGCCGAACCCCCGAATCCTCTGCGAAAGATGTGGCTGAATACTGAACCGAATCCGAATCCTAATTGCATATGCCAATTAGGGATGGGAAGGGGAAAACATTTTTTACTGTTTTGTGACAAAAGTCATGCAATTCCCCTCCCCACCCCTAATTTGCATATGCAATGGATTCGGTTCCGCCGGGCAGGAGGATTCAGCCAAATCTGAATCCTGCTGAAAAAGACAGAATCTTGGATTCGGTGCATCCCTACCTTCCTCCCCCCTACACACCATATAAATGAGGGGTAATGATAAAAACAGCATTTAAAAGGAACATTCTGTCAGTAATAATGGACTCAGTAACTGTTTTTCTGTGTTGTTGTACAATGAAAGTGACTGCTGGTCAGATTCTTTAGGGCATGTACACACAGGTTGTTCATTCCCTGTAGCTAATCGGTAGTGCATTCTGGAAATGTTTACTGCCTTTCAACCAGCTGTTGAATGGTGGGGGTATGTTTCCACAGTCAGCAGCAGTTACCTGTGTCCTAATGCATTTGCCACCCGTTACTGACAGTAAGTATAATTACTGTACTCGTCTCACCACATGGCTGGGGGGTATGGGCCCTTCCATGTAATGCAGAGAATTGAAAAGAATCAATCTGCTGATTGGGTGCACTAGACAATTGCAAACTAGGCTGTGCTACCTGATACAATTATTCTTTTGCTATGTAAAGAATCTTTACTAATGACCATCTAGAATGTAGCCAAACTGGTTTGGCTTCAGCAAATACATTGGTAGGTCTCTTGTATTGTTTTATCTTGTTTAGATTTCATTGGAAAACGAAACCCTAAAAATAAAAGTCTCTAAAAATGCCATAGTTTATATACTGAACTTATTGCAGCAGCCTAAAGTTTTAGCTTCTCAATAGCAGCAATGATCCAGGACTTCAAACTTGTCACAGGGGGTCACCATCTTGGAAAGTGTCTGTGACACTCACATGCTCAGTGGGCTCTGAGCAGCTGTTGAGAAGCTAAGCTTAGGGCTCGTCACTAATTATCCAGCAGAAAATGAGGTTGGTCTGTAATATAAGCTGATGCTACAGGTTTGCTGATTATTAAATTCTGATGCTAATTGCACTGGTTTCTGTGCTGCCATGTTGTAATTATCTTTTTTTTTTTTTTATATTTAATTTATTTATTCAATTTTTTTGAAAAGACAAAAAGTATAAGACAAAACAAATAAATACAAAGTAAAATAAGTATCATCTCCTTGCATATTCATCACAACTTCAGTAAATTCATTTTACTTTATACATAAATCAGTGAATACATAAAGAAGAAGAAAGAAAAAAGAGAAAAAAAAAAAAAAAAAAGAAAAAAAAAAGAATAGATACACAGGTTTTTATTATTATTCCCCCCTTCTTAATTGACCATCATTTCCTAGGAAATCACACCAAAGTTCCCATAGTTTATGGTGTTTATTCATTTTCCCCCTTTTTTTTGCTATTATTTCTTCTATGCCTCGTATTTCTTCAATTTCCTTAATCCATGATATTTTATTTATTGATAATTTTGTTTTCCATTTATGAGGTATCATGTTCCTTGCCACAGCTATTATTAATTTAGTTACTGGGTCGGTGATAGTTTTTTCTCTTTATAATCATAAAGCAGTATAATTTGTGTTATATCTGTATCTGATATATGGGTTCCCATTTTATCTATTACAGATCGGACATAGTCCCAAAATGGTCTAATCACCTCACATTCCAGCCATAGATGAATATATGTTCCCTTCTCTTTTCCACATCTCCAGCATGTCTCGGGCATTCCATACATGTTATGCAGTTTAGTCGGTGTATAATACCATCTAGATATCAACTTATAACTAAATTCTTGCAGTTTTGTATCCTTAGATATCTCTATATTAGCTTTGCAGATATAATTCCACTCCTGATCTGATAGGGATATTTTTAATTCCTCCTCCCATTTTTTAAAGAAACATGGTTTGCTTAATGATCCTTTAATTAACTCCCTGTAAGTTCTCGATAGGCTGTGTTGTATTTTCTCTCCTCTGTCTATAAATTTCTCAAACCAAGTTAAGGGTCTCCTAATATCTTTCAATCCCAAGGAACAGATAAAGTGTCTTATCTGGTTTAATACCCAGTCTGTTCTTGGGTGGTATCCATATTTTGCTATTAAGTTTCCTGTTGTGATTATTCCATCTTTCTCAAGAAAATCTTTTATTCTCAATATTTTACCTTCCTTTTCTTCCCATTTTTTCAATAATCTATCTTCTTGACCCGGAACAAAGATGGGATTATCACATATTGGACTCATAATAGATGGGTAGGTGATTATGTTTAATTTTCTATTTTTCCTTCCCCATACCTTTAAAGTTGGTGCAACTGTAAGTTCTTTTTTATCTGTTTTTACATCTAATTTTATGTTGGATCCAAAGACGGCTCCTAATAATATACCCTCATCTCCTCTTTCAGCATTGAACCATGGTGATGAATCATCCTCTAAGGCCCAGTTTAACACCCTTGACACATGTACTGCTTCATAGTAAGTAAAAAGACATGGGAAGCTCACCCCTCCTTCTTTTTTTTTCCGGATCATTATCTGTATTAATTACTAATCAGCCTTTTATTGTGACATTTCTATTCTATGTGTACTGTATATTGTGAGTGGGTCCCTAAGCTCAGTAAGTGACAGCAGCACAGAGCATGTGCAGTGAATCAGCAGAAAAGAAGATGGGGAGCTACTGGGGCATCTTTGGAGACACAGATCTTTACTGCTAAAGGGCTGTGGTTGCCTTGGGCTGGTACAGAAGCACAAAACATAATGTACAACATTTCTATCTACTTCTTTAGTTAGGCTTTAGTTCTCCTTTAAGGCAATGATCCCCAACCTTGGATATTGCTCCCAATGGCCTGAAAGCAGGTGCTTATTGTTTAATTCCAGGTTTGAAGTCAAGCTTTAATTGCATAAAAACGTGTACTCCCAAACATCCTGCCACAAATTTAACCCGCTGTACGGCGCTGACCGAGGGAATCACAAGAGACGCGTGTGGCTCAATAATCTTGCGGCTTTATTGTGCACATCTAGTGAACATGTGGCAGTGGGTTGGTGAGAAAACCTACGCGTTTCGTGCCTTAACTCTCCTGGCACTTTATCAGGGTAGTGGCAGGAGAGTTAAGGCACGAAACGCGTAGGTTTTCTCACCAACCCACTGCCACATGTTCACTAGATGTGCACAATAAAGCCACAAGATTATTGAGCGGGTTCAATTTGTGCACTATAGTTACCTCCTGAACAAGGTGAGGAGGATCCCGCGAGAGCTGTTACTGAAGGGAGAGACGCTACGCTACGGGTGAGCTCCGATACATTTGACAACCTATTTTGTGCTTAAACATCCTGCCAGTCCACATAGTGGCTACCAATAGCAAATTGCAGCCCATATCCGGCACCCCCAGGAACTATTTACATACTTATGTTGCTCTACAACTTTTCTTTACTTTTGAATGTGGCATACAGGTAAAAAAAAAGGTTAGGGACCCCTGGCTTAAAGCCTCACACTATGGACGTTGGCTGGACTGACTGTATGTAATGTACAGTGTGAGTACTTGTCTTTGCACAAAGGCATTCCTTGACTTGTGTTGGTGT
The DNA here is from genome assembly GCF_017654675.1 of Xenopus laevis. NCBI lineage: Eukaryota > Metazoa > Chordata > Amphibia > Anura > Pipidae > Xenopus > Xenopus laevis. The sequence continues at coordinate 117,154,430 of NC_054382.1, read as the reverse complement.
CAGATGCAGGTACTCAGTGTGTAGTCCCATGCAGCCAGTTGAAACGAAAGAACACTTGTATAATAGTAGCAAAATGCCCTGTTTCCCTCGGTTCATCTTCTCAGCCCCCACCCCAGGTCTGGACTGGGAGTCAAAATAGGTCCTGACATTCCAAGTACACAGAGGGCTCAAGAGCTCACTAAATAGTGAGTGTCTATGGCATCTTACAGCAGCCCCTCTTGCATTTACCAGAACCCATAGATTGCCAGTCCGGACCTGCCCCACTTAATATTCTTCAGAACCGTAAAGCATGTGTATGTACCCCACCTTCAGAAAGCTAGCAAGTAGAGCAGGGATCCCCAACTTTTTTCTACCTATGAGCCACATTCAAAAGAATTGGGGAGCAACACAAGCACGAAAAAAATCCCGGGTTGTGCCAAATAAGGGATGTGATTAATATCAGCCTAGCCTGTAAAACACCTGCCAAGGCCGGGGCCAGTATTACAAATTCCTCCGTCTTGAAATCTGCGTACCGCGGTACTGCCCCTTTACATCATGACCCGATCCTTTTGATGTCACACTCCGCCCCTTTTTGTGCCCGCCCCCCCAGCAGTTGGTAAAAAAATTAGGAAAAGGTGGCAACCCTAGCTGTGATTGACTGTATGGTAGTGCCTATGTCGACAGTCTACAGGAGGCTCTGTTTGGTGGTACACCTGGTTTTTCTGCAACCAAAACCTGCCTCCAAACCTGGAATTAAAAAAAAGCAACTGTTTTGAGGCCACTGAGAATAACATCCAAGGGGTTGGTGAGCAACATGTTGCTCCTGAGACACTGGTTGGGGATCATTGAAGTAGAGTATACAGAACATTCACCAAAACCAAAGGAAGAGAAACTGGTTTCACTGGATTTGTTTCATCAATTTGTTCTTGCTGCCCCCCCAGGAGACTGGAATGTGCAGGATAAGCTTATCTGTCTTTCAGTGATTGAAATGTAAATAGCTGTGTTTATGTTTTTGAAGACAAGGCTCCAGTATTAGCACATAAACATATGACCATGCCTTAACTGTTTCTGCTCACACAACCCACAATTCTCAAACAAGCCAGCCAGTGTTTTGCTGTTTTTTTATATTGCTTTACTGCACCCCTTGGCCAGGGCTTACTAAAAGGAACAGCAGACCCTGCAGCTGCCGGGGTTATCAGGACTGTTGGGGGCCCAAAGTGTTCCTGACTTATGTGAAATGTCATTATATTTTTGTTGATCTAATGATCAGATGTGAGCTGATCACTTCTCTGATATACATTTAGGGGGTTATTTATCAAGCTCTGAATATCCGAACCTCGAATAATTTGTAGTTTTCGGAGGAAAAAAAAAACTGCGAATTTTTCAAAATTTATTAAAGTCTGATGGTTTAAAAACTGAATCCGAAACTCCGGGATCTAAAAGCTCTCGAGGTCCTGTATAAGTCAACGGGAAGGTCCCAGTGTCTGCGCAGCTGTGCTGATGTCTGTACCGATATCCGATGAGTGGTTTCTCTGCAAAAAACTCTGTGTAAAAAAAAACTCCAAAAACGAGTTTTTGGGGAAAGCTCCGAAGTTTGCCCGACTGTAAGGGAATCTTACCCTGGTGGTCTAGTGGACGCCCGCTGCGCTGCTCCTGTTCCTTGCTCTGCCGGTTCCTCTATGGCGCGCAATTCCTGGTTTATGCGCCGGCGTGATGACGTCACACACAGGGGCGTGAAATTGAAAATGTATAAAAGGGGAATTCAGTGTTCTGTTAACTGCCCGTTGTTAGGTTCAATTTGCCTGCCTGTTTGACTACTCTGACTTCTCCAATCCTGATCCTGCCTGTCTGTGACTACTCTGACTCTCCAATCCTGACCTTGCCTGTCTGTGACTACGTTGATCTCTCCAATCCTGAACCTTTGCCTGTCCTCCGACTATTCTAAAATCTCTAATCCTGATTCTGGCCTGTCTGACTATTCAAACTGCTTGTGCCGGCCCGGCCTGCCTGGTGGTGTTCTTCCAGTATCCTGGTGAGACAATCATGCCCCTTTGCTAGTCCAGAACTGTTAGCTTTGCTCCTATCTCTGTTAAGACCTGGCTGCATCCAATTAGTCGAGGGCTCCTCCCGAGGTGAAAGGCGGCGGTTAAAGGCAGAAGTGAGATCCGAGACCAAGGAGCTTAGCTTGGGTTCTGGATATAGGGTGCCGATCATGACACAACCCTATTTTTTCAGTCTTTTTTCTTTATAAATAAGGTCCTTTCGGGCAATCGGAGTTGCTCGGATTTCTATCCGAGTATAAGCCGACCCGAGTATAAGCCGAGGTACCTAAATTTACCTAAGAAAACTGGGAAAATTTAAGTATAAGCCTAGGGTGAGAAATGCATTTTGGGACATGTTCAGCAGAACACACGCTCCTGCGTGCACTCTGCTAGGGAAGAACTGGCACTTAAGTAAAAGAAATTTAGTGAAGATCAGATGAGTGTCTTTGGTATTGCCCAGCATCTTTGTTGACAATAATAATCCCATAATGTTTTACACTGTATTATACACACTGTATTGTACACACTGTATTGTACACACTGTATTGTACGGTTTTGTTTTACAATGCAAATGCAAATCAGCAAACTTCTAAAAAGTATACTGGTATGCATGGGCGTCCGCAGAAAATTTTCCGGGGGGGGGGCAAGGAAGACAACATATCACTCAAATTATTAATACCCATATTTTGGTTTCCTAAATGGTTTACATGGCTGTCTTGCAGCGCTTGGGGAGCAAGAAGCCAGTAAGGGTTGTCCATTGTGCAGACTCATGAGTCTTTGTACCGGACGCATTATAAAATAGCTTGAAAACTGTACAGTAGGGCAGCTAATGAAGGGGACAAAATTCCAGGGGGGGGGAAGCACCCCTCCCTTGCCCTATTATGTGGAAGCCCATGCCAGTATGTTAAAGTTGCTGCTTACTCACTGATCCGAAGACAGCAGTGACTCCTCCGTGCTGCCCATACTTCTCCCCCCTCATGGCTTGATCCTCCTTCCTTAGCTCTCAGCCCCTCCCCTCTCAGCTCTCGTCACTCAGTCCTCCCTCCTCAGCCCTTCCCCTCCGTGCTCAAAGCTGAAATGACAACGCTAGCTCACAAACTTGAATGCAGAGCACGGAGGGTTAAGAGGGGAAGGGCTGAGGAGGGAGGACTGAGTGACAAGAGCTGAGAGGGGAGGGGCTGAGGGCTAAGGAAGAAGGATCAAGCCACGAGGAGGGAGAAGTATGGGCAGCACGGCAGCATGCTTCAGATCAGTCAGTAAGCAGCAACTTTAACATTCCGGTATACCTTTTAGTTCTTCCCTAGCAGAGCGCACGCAGGAGCAATCAGCTGACTCGAGTATAAGCCGAGGTAGACTTTTTCAGCACATTTTGGGTACTGAAAAACTCAGCTTATACTTGAGTATATACGGTACTGAGATAAATTTGGACCTTGATAAATAACCCCCATAAAGTTTTTTTGTTAAAAACTCCAAAAAACAGAAAATTTAAATTTTTAGTGAAAAAAATTGATTTTTTTCACGATTGATTCTGAAAATCCGCCATCTCAGACCTGCCGAGGTTGTATATAAGTCATTGGGAGAGGTCCCTATTTTATAAGGAAATTTCTGTGATCTGTGCTAGAATTAGCCCGAAAATCCAATTATTCCGGACTTTTCGGCCAAAAATCCAAAAAATTCTGGGCATTCGGGAAAAAGGTCAGATCCGCTTAAATTGTACTTTTTTAATAATAAATAAGGTCAAATCGTGGATTCTAGTTTGGTCGGACTTTCTTATTGTAAAAAATCTGATAAATTCTGAATTTGATAAATAACCCCCTTAATACCAGAGCAAAGATTCACAATGCTTCTTTGCATTCTTAATGCTACCTATTGCCATAATGTAAATAAAATAATTTATAAAACAAATTCAATTGTTTTTATAAAACAATTGATAAAACACAAACACAAAACAAATTGTTTTTCAAAACACAAAAGTTTGTCATGGTTTACCATGTAATTGCATCCTCCATAATTCGCCAACGACAGCACTTGTCTTTGGACGTAGTTCTTTTCTGCCCTATTGAGTTTGGTCACTAGATGGCAGCATTGAAAAATACAATGATCCAGTATTACGCAGAGGCACTTTTTTTTTACAATTTATTGTCAATTACCTAAATAGAGGAGTGCATTTCTTGTGAAGTTACTCTCACCTTCTGTTAGCTTTATTGGTCTTGAATCAGTGCTTGAATTGGGGTGGGATGCAGTGGGATGGTATCCCGCTACTTCTTTATTTTCATTAATTTCCATCCCCTCTATACAGGAGCTTTTTTTCCCCCTGGCCGGAGCTTTGTAAATGCATACTATAAATGGAATTGCCATGGTGCCATCCTGCTATGAGTTGTGAGGTATTTATATATGACATTGCCTCTGTGTCATCCTGCTATGACTTCTCATTTAAAAGCACCAACTTGAATTTGAGATTTATTTTGCCTCGACCATAGAAATAGTTCTAATTCGATACTTCGCCACCTAAAACCTGCTGAGTTTATGTACAAGTCAATGGCAGAGGTCCGTTGAAGCATTTGAAGATGTCAATAGCCTTCCTGACAATCTTGTTTTTTTTTTTTTTGGAGGCAAAACAATTCGAATTTGATCGAATGTTAGAGGTTTTTCATAAATAACCTCCCACTCGAGTTGTGAGTAGATTCTATTTTATTTGAGTTAAAAAAAATTCACATAACTTCGAAATTCGACCTTTGATAAATAACCCCCTAAGAGAATGATACCGTAATTTCATTTTTTTCCTATTTAAGGACATTGTGACTGTGGGCCACCACCAACATTACAACCTCTTAATCCAGCAGCCAGAAGTTTCTGCTTCCAAAAGTTTTTTTATAACCCATTATTGTCAAACAATACCTCCTATTCCAGTATGTAAAATGCTAGTAATTGTAAAGGATTCTGAAGGGGGAGGAATTAGATTTCAGGCAACAGCAGTTATCATACAAACAGGTACTGCAAAAGAGGCAGCCAAAATCCAGGTGTTGGCGCAGGCCAGAGATGGAAACAGGCAGGAACAGGTGCAAAGATGAAACAGGTAGGAGCAGGTACAGAGTCAGGAACAGGCAGGAGATGGCGCAGAGATGGGAACAAGCAGGACCAGTCAAGAGGAGCTAGAGCAACAGTTAAGAGCAAGTGTTTAAACTACAAAAACAAATGCTTGGGTCAGGAAGTGAGGTAGCAGAAGCGTGTATATGGGAAGAATTAGCTTAGACTTGCTGGCTGTTCACTTGGCCCAGTGTCATGGGAAAACTTGTTTTTTTTCCAAAATGCATCAGTTAATACTGCTGCTCCTGCAGACATCTGCACTGAAATAAATTTTTCAAAAGAGCAAACTGATTTTTTATATTTAATATTGAAATCTGACTTGGGGCTAGACATATTGTCATTTTCCCAGGTGCCCCCAGTCATGTGACTTGTGCTCTGATAAACTTCAGTCACTCTTCACTCTTGGAGTGATATCAACCCCTTTTCACCCCCAGCAGCCTAACGACAGAACAGTGGGAAGGTAACCAGATAACAGCTCCCTGGTAGATATAATAACCACCCTCAATAGTAAAAATCCATTTTCCACTGCCTGTTAGAAAGCAGTTCGGCTCTGTCTGAAAGCACATGACCAGGCAAAATTACCTGAGATGGCGCCTACACACCAATATTACAATAAAAAAATACACTTGTTGAGTTAGGTATTACATTTTACATGGTAGTGTAAACAGTGTAATTTAGAAATAAAAACACCACCATAAAAATCATGACAGGTTCCTGGCTTGACTCCAGAGTTAGAGTTATCTCTTAACATATCTTTCATATAAGAATAACTAATACTTTTAATTTATTCTGTTACTTTTGTAAACAAATAAATTTGTTCAAGAGACAAAATGTATCCCGGAATTTTATTTACCACAAGGCATTAATTGTCCAAAATATTCCCAGTCCTTAGTAACTATGTATCCTTGTCACTGGGGGAGTAGTACAGTTCCTTGAGTCTATCAAATTTACATCCCCATTCTTGGAGATAGTCATAATTTAAGTCTTCATCAACACTGGAGGTGTCCAGGGAACTGAGGCTCCCCGTTGGAGAACCTTGGCCTTCGGTGGAGTAATTATGAAGCAGGTCAAGTGGATGGCTTTTCATGTCATTATCTGCTGCCCAAATCATTTGGGGTGCATATACCTGAAAGCTGGGAGCTCTAGTCTCTGTAGATGTTTCTAACTTATGAAAAATGGCATTTCTCAGGGGACTTTCCTCTGATCGTTGATGTGACCTTGTAAGTGCAAAGTCATTAGCAGAAGAGCAGAGCTGCTGGGCATTTTCTCGGAGTGACCTTTTCGGTTTATGCTTATTGTATCCATTCTAAAAAAAAACAAAGAGCAAAGCTACCTTAGTGGGTTTAATAGAGACATTTTCCAAAAGTCAGTGGAACACAATATCTCACCCCATGGGCTGCAGTATGGCTGGCAATAAAGGAACACTGAAAATGTTTTTAAGTAATAAAAATATAATGCAATGTTGCCCTGCACTGGTAAAACTGATGTGTTTGCTTCAGAAACACTACTATTGTTCATATAAACAAGTTTCAATTGAAAAAGGCTATATGGCACAGGTTAAATAGTGGATAACAGATAACACCATTATGTTCTACAGAGCTTATCTGCTATTGCTTTGTAACCTGAGCCTTTTCTCCTGTGCATGGCTGCCCCCCATTGCTAGTTTAGCTAGTTTATTTATATAAACAATAGTAGTGTTTCTGAAGCAAACACAGCCGTTTTACCAGTGCAGGGCAACACTGCATTATATAATTTTTTTAACTTTAAAACACTTTCATTTTTTGACTTTACTGTTCCTTTAAGTTAGACTTTAGGTGAGCCAATAAAATTGAAGAATTAACATCCATTGCTCTCATGGAAATTGAGTAAACTGCCTGCCAATGGCAGATCATTTCTAGTGCCAAGTCCACCCTAGTAATAGGTCTTATTAATTAAGAAAATAAATAAATGTCTGTGTGCTCAGCTATTGAGGCTCTAAAACAGTGGTCCCCAACTTTTTTTTTACCTATCAGCCACATTCAAAGTTAAAAAGAGTTGGGAAGCAACACAAGCATGCAAAAAGTTCCTGGGGTGCCATATAAGGGCTGTGATTGGCCATTTGCTAGCTCCTACATGGACTGGCAGCCTACAGGAGACTCTGTTTGTCAGTACAACTGTTTTTTATGCAACAAAACTTGCCTCCAAGCCTGTAATTAAAAAATTAGCACCTGCTTTTAGGCCACTGGGAGCAACATCCAAGGGGTTGGTTGCTCACGAGCCACTCGTTGGGGACCACTGCTCTAAAGCATAGGGGTAAAGCTTTTGCCTGCCTAATGGAACAACAGAGGGGTTTCTCTGCGACATACATGAAGCTATTACAGGTTGGACCCACAGCAGCGTAGGGGAAAAACATAAATCGCAACGCATTATTAGATATTTTCAGAATATGTAAGTAGAGGCTGCTGTGGGACTATGGAAGTTGTAGCTCAAAAAAAGCTGCAATGGTGTGCCTTCTTCCCCAGGCATCTGGGGCAGTCGCAGAACTTCCGGGGGAGCAGGGGGTGCAATTAGACCAGGGCCCCCCAGCAGCTCGCGCACCACTGAAGCCGGGTGGAAAGTCACGTATGGAGGAGGTGGACATCCAGGGCCCACCCCCCGCTGGTTACGTTACTGATCAGGGGTCCACAGTACTCCAACTCAAGGGGGCATTTCCACAGAAGAGGCCCTAGTACAGTAAAAGATAAGTGCACAAACAGTGGCTGACTTTGTCCATGATATAAACCAGGGGTGTCCAAACTGCGGTCCGAGGGCCACATGCGGCCCAGGATGCATATGAATGCGGCCCAGCTTGGTTCCGGAGGAAACGTCATGTTGCAAAGGATATAGGAGGAGGAGGGACTCTGCCCATTGGCCAGTTAGTAATAATAATATAATAATAAGTTATTTAATATCCAGGTGTCCCATATTCCAATGTATAGCTCCATCTGGTTATCCAACTGGCATTGTAGTTCTTTTCTGTGTATTTCCATTACTTTTACAAATCAAACGTGTTTGTGTATTTCATTTGTGGCCCCAGACAATTTTTCTTTTTCCAATGTGGTGCGGCGAGCCAAAAGTTTGGACACCCCTGATATAAACACTAGCATCCTAGCAACTGGGAACTACAGTCCTTCAGCGGGTCGGGTCCCCCGCAGGTTACCAGCAAAAACCTGCGGTACACTGCGGGTAGAAGTTCTGAGACTTCTCAATAGCGATTTTTACTCCTTTTTTCTGATCACGTCTACTTCCGATGACGTCACTTCCGGTTTACAATGACAGCACTTCCTGATTCTTGATGGTCAGCGGGTCGCAGGTCCGGGTTGCGGATTGCAGGTTGCGGGTATGGGTCGGGTACGGGTTCCAAAAAATGGACCCCCGCAGGACTCTACTGGGAACTTGTCTTTATCTTTGTCCAATGTGCTTTTCTATATGACTTTAACAGACAGTGACAAGACACATTGAGATTAGCCAGTACTTACAATAGTCTTTGTATTCTTGTGGACTGCTTCGCCACTTGCTTTACTTGCTTTCTTCCAGCACTGAAAATAAAAGCAAACAGACTACACTTTTTTTTAACACTGTCCCCTTTCGACTCAAATAATGTCACTTGTGCAAAGGCAATTGGATGATTAAGTTTATGGTCCACGTAGCCATATTCAGGCATTTTGGCTAAAATTGCCATCACAACTCAACATTGATTATTTAAATAAAAAGTGTATAATATTTATTTTAATAGCAGTGCACACCCCATCCGTGCAAGGGCATAGATATAATACAAAAACAATAAGTCCTGATCAGGAATTTGGTCTTCACTCCAATACAAACCTATTGGAGCATGGTGCTTAAATATACATGGCATCATACTGACAAAGGGACTCCAAAACAAATAACAAATTAAGTCTAAACAAATGAAGTCTAGGTGCCTAGTTCAGTGCCATGTATATGTTAGGCATGGTTTAGTGTTCTATGATGGTACCAGATATAAAGAAGTTTGTGTATGTTTTCAATAAAGGCCTTCTGCATGGAATGGTTCTTAAGGTGGCCATAGACGTAACAATTACGATCTTTCTTGGAAAAGATCTTTCCAAGAAAGATCATTTGTTTCAGTATACACGTGTAGAGCTGCATCGTCATATATACAGGCACCCGATCAAAATGTTCCGTCCAGCACAATCGGTGAGCCGACCAATATCCAAGTCTTCTGCCGATATCGGTCGGCTCTTTTCCCACCAGGGCTGGAACTAGGGGTAGGCAGAGTAGGCTCGTGCCTAGGGCGCAAAGCTTGGGGGGCGCCCGGAACGTACATTTAAATGCTGCCTACCCCTGTCCAGTCTGTCGTTCTGTTCCGTGTACGCATGCGCCTATCTGACATCAGGGTGGCGTGCGCTGTGAGACTGCTTCCAGCACGCATGCGTGCACTTAAGTATGCGATCGGTCACGTATGCGCGCGCACAGTGAAGGGGGCAACGTAGCTGACCACTTACTTGGGGCGCCCAGCCCATCTGGCTCGGCCCTGTTTCCCACCATACATGCATCGAATATTGTATGAAAATTAGTTTTGTACAATATGATCTGTGTGTCTATGGCCACCTTTAGCGATCCAAGGATAATACTATACCCCTTGTACTGTACTGTGCAGAAATTAGTAGGATTATTACACCCACCCTCAAACCAACCCATGTCCGAACTGGGAATCAAACTGGGAATCAAAATAGATCCTGGTGTTTCAAGTACACAGACGTCCAAACATCCCCCCACCAGCCCTCTAAACAGTCACTGGCTATGGCATCTATCAGCAGTCCCTCTGGCCAGAATCAATAGATTGCCACTTTGGACTTGACTACAGATTGCCAGCCAGGGCTTAGACCAACCCAGTATCTGATTGAAGAAAAAGAGTATTTTGACAAATACAATTTCTGTTTCTATAAAAACATAAAATATTCGTCAATGCTAATATTTACCTGGTTGTGCTCTACTCCACTCTCCTCACTGAAAGTAATGACACTCTCCCTAATGTCCTCCCAGCTCTCACGCTCGGGGGGTATATGATAAACGCCACCTTTACGGAACTTGGAGCTTCCCCACTGACTCCACACTGTGTAGGATACCAACAAAGCTGCAAAAAAATGTTGAAAAAGAAACAAACAGCTTTAAAACGAACAATCATCCAAATTAGTTAGAAGAGTTCAGTGGCCAAGGTCTATTCTTAAACTTGCCAATCTGATTAAATGCTCTTTTCTCCAGAATGTAACCACGAGAATTCCTTCAATAACCTTTAAAGGGGTAGTTCACCTTTAAACACTTTTTTTTCAATTCAGTTGTTTTCCCCAAAAATAAAGACTTTTTTCAATTACTTTACATTATTTATTTTTTACTGTTTTTTCAAAATCTAAGTTTAAAGTTGAATATTCCTGTCTCTGGTGTTTGAGTCTGGCAGCTCAGTAATTCAGGTGCAGACTCTGAACTGTAACAATTTTGCAACATTTAGTTGATACATTTCTCAGCAGCATCTCTGGAGTATCAGCAACTATTGTGTCAATTCTAACAACTGCTTGCAATGAAACCCAGAGATTCTGCTCAGCAGGGACAAAGATAAGAAATGGATCAACTAAATGTATCAATTTAGAACAGTTTACAGGGTCGGCGACCCGCCCTCCCAGGGCTGCTTCAGAAGGTGAAAAATGACACTTTACACTTCAATATTAGAAAAACGGTCAGACATAGAAGATAGAAAGTTATTGGAAAAAGTCGTTATTTCTGGTGATCTATCTGAAAACAACTAGTTGTTTGAAGGTGAACAACCCCTTTAAGGAAACAGGAAAAAAAAGTTTCTATAACTTCCTTACTAACTGAAATAAAAATACATGTACTCTTCCTCTCCCATTTTAATTACTGTAATGGTCTCTTAAGGGACCTGCCAGGAGCAAAACTGATTTTGTGTCCCTTAACACTCCAGCATTTGTGCCTGTAGCATTGATAAATACATGCTATAGTCACATGGCAGACTTGTTACATCTAATGATTGTATCTAATACATGTTTAATGAAATCAAACATTAAAGGGATTCTGCCATGGTTTTTATGATGTATTTTTTATTTCTAAATGACACTGTTTACACTGCAAATAATTCACTCAACACTATAACATTTAATTCTTGAACCAGCAAGTGTATTTTTTTTATAAGTTGTAATATTGGTGTGTAGGTGCATCTCAGGACATTTTGCTGATCATGTGCTTTCAGAAAGAGCCAGTACTTTAGGATGGAACTGCTTTCTGGCAGGCTGTTGTTTCTACTACTCAATGTAACTGAATGTGTCACAGTGGGACCTGGATTTTCCTTTTTTTTTCTTCATTAAGTGCTGTTCCTAGATCTACCAGGCAGCTGTTATCTTGTGTTAGGAAACTGCTATCTGGTTACCTTCCCATTGTTCTGTTGTTGCTGGGGGGTGATATCACTCCAACTTGCAGTACAGCAGTAAAGAAGTACAGAGCACAAGTCACATGACTGGGGGCTGCTAGGAAACTGACAATATGTCCAACTCCATGTCATATTTCAAAATTAAATATAAACAAATCTGTTTGGTCTTTTGAGAAACGGATTTCAGTGCAGAATTCTGCTGGAGCAGCACTATTAACTGATGTGTTTTGAAAAAAACCCCCAAAAAAAACATTTTTTCCCATGACAGTATCCCTTTAAACAGCAGTTGGCTTATACTCGTGCCCTACCTATGAAGATAAGCAGACACATGCTGATGGCTAGAATTGATCCCGAGCTCAGGCCAATCATCCTGGCTGTATTTATCTGGATGCTTTCACATATTCTTCCTTTGTATCCATCTCTACACTGGCAAACATACTTCTGATGGGACTGAGCAACGCAAGTGCCTCCATTTCGGCAACTCCATCTCATACACGGGGATGGATAACATTGCTTCTGGCCAGTCATGTTATTTATAACTTCAACCTCACCTGCTGGGCACCTAAAAGGAAAAAAGCACATTGGTGTAAAATAACAATACAGGTACAGGTGTGGCTTTATTCTTCATGAACTGCTTCTCTCATCATGACCAAAGCTAATGTGGTTTCATCTTTCATAAGCAGGGCCATTATGGATCTATCCTATCAAACATGAACCACCAACAATATGGTTTCACAAAGAACAGCTATGTGGTTTCTTCCACCATGAATGTTGTTTAAAGGGGACCCGTCACCCAAAAAAATTATTCAAAATCCTATTTTATCACATTAGTCAAGCAAAATGGACTTTAATTACACTATATGAATTATTTGAATCTTTCTTCCTTCATTCTGGGAATTCATAATTATAACAATCAGGCAGGAGCCATTTTGTGGACACTGTTATTAAGACAAGCCTTGTATCATCTCAGAATCACCAGAATGGGGGACCTGATGTCCATCCCCATGCCCTGGCTACACAATTAAATGGTGAAGAGAACTGGGGGAATGTGTGGAGAGCAGTGACATCTAGGAAGTGCTGAATGGAAAGTGAAAGTAATTGCCTAAGGCATAGAGGAGGGGCAGACAATATTTGATTGACAGCTGAGATTTTTAAATAATCTTACAAAAGCTGTGAATGCTTTAATAAAAAATAGAAATTGGATTTCATGTTTAATTTGAAACATACTTTTAGGGGATTATTTACTAAACTACGAATGCAAAAATCATGAAAAATTTGTGATTTTTTTTTAATAAAATCAGACTTTTAAAAAATCACGATTTTTTCGGAATTTATTAAACGCTGAGGATGGAAAAGTCCAAATCTGAAAATCCGGCATCTCAGACCTGTCGAGGTTGCATATAAGTCAATGGGTGAATTCCCAATGATTTTTTGATGTACGCTGGGTTTTTGTACAATGCCACGAAGTTTATGGGGGAAAATTCCGAAAAAATCATGAAATTCGTGAAAATCGAATGAAAAAAAATTTCAAAAATTGGATTTTTTACCGCAAAGCAAATTTTCAGGAAAATGTAATAATAAATAAGTGTAAAAAACCCGAGCGGATTTGATCGGCATTTGTAGCAGAAAATATTGAGATAAATTCAGACTTTGTTAAAAAAAAACCTTTATTATACAGATTTTTGTGTCTAGGTGACAGGTCCATTTTAAATGCTTGGTTTTCATTGCAGTGTCACATTACATTGTGTATTATTCTCTGCTAAGTTTTTTTTCCAACTATCTAGGAAAGAATTTGGTCTTAAAGACTGATGATAAAACTATGCATTCACATGCCCGGGGTTTTACCAGTGAGCACCACGGAGTGATCCTCTCCTGTCTCCTTCTTTCTTTGCGCAACTGCGAGTGCTTATTAGAGTGGAAAGCCGAACTTTAACTAAAATGTCGGCTATTTCGTTCAACTGCGCATGCGTCTGCCCTGGGAAATTTGAAGAAAGAAGAAGCCAGAAGAGGATCGCTCCGTGGTGTTCACTGGTATAACCTTGGGCTGGTGCAGTTTTCTGCTGATAGGAGCACGGCCTGGGGTTTCAGGTAAGTCAATACAATCACTTGGCACCCCCTAGTGCACCAAGCCTTTCCTTCTATACGGGCAATGGCACACTGAATGTTTTGTCTCCAATGGTAAAGCTGCTGTCCGATGGGTAGGTCTTACCACCACCACCACCATTTCAATTATTGCCAGTGAAGAAGCTTTTCAGGAGATTTGTCGCTAGCGACAATTTATTGTGGGCGACAAAATCTCCCCGTCAGACAGCAGCCTAAATATGTGCTACTATGGGCTACAAAACATCTCTAGTTTCCTTCCCACTAGCAGTAATGTGAATCACCAGTAGGGAAATATAGGTTTGCTTCCACTCTCTGAAGTTGTGCAAAGTTACCTCTTGAGGAAGGTTTAGCTACTTTGCAACTTGTGTGTTTTCACAGCGATTTACATTACAGCCGGTGGGAAGGAAATTGGGACATGGTAGTGAAGATTTTCCACGGACCAAAAGATGTCCCAGTGCCATTGCCTTAAAGGAGAGGTAAAGGTTAAAATTAAGTCAGCTTTATCAGAAAGGTCTATATAAATACACCAATAAACCTTCAAAGTAATGCTGCTCTGAGTCCTCTGTCAAAAGAAAAGCAAAATGTCTTTCCTTCTATTGTGTACTCATGGGCTTCTGTAGCAGACTTCCTGTTTTCAGCATAAACCTCCAGGGCTAAGGCTTGAGCATGCTCAGTTTGCTCCTTTCTCCCTGCTGTAATGAGCTCAGAGCTATGAGCGAGCAGGGAGAGACTCAGGCAGGAAGTGATGTCACAACAAGCTAATATGGCAGCTGCTATCCTAAACAAACAGAGACAGTGTCTAGAGCTGTTTACTCGGGTATGGAAGAGCAATCTAAAGAATAAATATTGTGTGCTAGCTTACACTGTTGTGGCTAATCTATTGGCAATAAACTACCTTGGTAGCTTTCCTTCTCTTTTAAAGCTTATAGTGCCACAGAGACCTTTAATCCATGCAACTACGTTCATAAAGCCTAACAGTTAAAGACAGAATACCTGCACTCATATTTTCTCCATAAATCAATGCAGTTGAGTGGACTTTGACAGGGTTGACTCCTGCAGGCATCTGAAAGACATCCATGACTGACTCCCTGAACGCTGACAGTTGAGCTGTACCCATTCTCTAATCCGTCCATAGGAAGGTGGTGACCATTTAATCGAATATCACGGAGGCACCCTGCATAGAGATATTGTCAGTGCTTTATACGTTTTTTAAATTTTTGCCATTATTTTGGAAGTTATTTCACATTTCAAAGACAACCGAACTTCTTTAAAGTTTTTTTCTAACTATATTCTGAATGTTCCTTTTAATACAGTACAGGTATAGGACCTGTTATACAGAATACTCAGGACCAGGGGTTTTCCGGATAACGGATCTTTCCATAATTTGGATCTTCATACCTTAAGTCTACTAGAAAATCATGTAAACATTAAATAAACCCAATAGTCTGATTCTGCTTCCAATAAGGATTAATTATATCTTAGTTGGGATCAAGTTCAAGGTACTGTCTTATTATTACAGAGAAAAAGGAAACCATTTAAAAAAAAAATTGATTATTTGATTATAATGGGAGACATCCTTTCCATAATTCAGAACTTCTGAATAACGGGTTTCCGGATAACGGATACCATACTTGTACAAAACGCATTGCTCACTTACATTCAGATTTCAATATATAATGGACTTGCATCGCCATAGTGGCATCACTCACCCTGGAAATCATTCCTTCCTTCTTCAAGTGAGCTGGATCCCAACAAGATGGATGAAGAATCTACATCAAACAGCCGACTTGTCCCCATAACAGACGTTACCTCGTGATCTCCACCTCCCTTATTGATCATTAGAGTGAAGGAATTGTCATAACGCTCGAAGCTCAGAAGAATCCAACGGCCATGGTCTATCCTTAAACTTGGCAATCTGATTAAGTGCTCTCTTTCTCCAAAATTTAACCGCACAGCAAAATGACCTTCAACAACCTTCAAGGAAGCAGAAAAAAAGACTAAAATTCAAAATTTCTATTTTTTTTCACTAATCATATATATGTTTTTTTTATTTCTCTAAAACTCAGGATTTATTAAGTATACTACGAAAACCTCAAATACAAAACTGTGTCAAGAAGTCAATGGGAGCTGCACTGATCTAATTGAACCATTTTTAATCAATTCGGACAGGTTTTTGGATTTTTTTCACTAGTAATCGTGTGAAAAGGTTTTAGAGGTTTTCATATTTTTTTAGTGCAGCGTTCAGTACATTTGTGGGTTTAAAGAAATTATGTTAATTGTGGTTTCCAAAACATCTAAAACTGCTAAAATCGACCTTTAATAAATAGGCCTGTAAGGGTGCAAGGGAAATACAAATACATGTTCTTCCTCTCCCATTTTAATTACTGTAATGGTTTCCTAAGTGACCTCCCAGAAACCAAACTGACTCCACTTTATTTGATCATCATCGGTTACACTAAGGGTTAGTCCACACAAGCAGATTTGGGGGAGATTTAGTCACCTGGTGACTAATCGCCTCTTCTTCTGGGAGACAATCTCCCCCGAACTGCCTTCACGTGACTTCCCATCCGCTATAATGAAAAGTCGCCTGCGCTAAAGCAGATACTGCTCGATCGACATCTGGTCGACTTTCGGCCAGATATTGATCAGGGAAGCCCATTGGAGAGCCCCACACATGGGCCAATAAGCTGCCGACTCGGTCTGTAGGCAGCTTTTATCGGCCCGTGTGTGGCCAGCTAACTCACAGCTCTCTGCACTCACTTGTTCTTTCTTTCAACATCTCCTCTTTATTTCCCATCAACCAACCCAGACAGACAAGCTGGGCTGGTGCATTGACACTCAGTGGCGTAACTACCGGGGCAGCAGGGGGTGTGATTGGGCCGTGGCCCGCACCCCCTCAGGGCCCCCTGGCAGCTCACGCGCAATGAATCCCGTGCAGTTCCGGGCGTACAGAGGGGGGCCCGGCTGCGCGTCCTGCGCCAGGGCCCACCCCCCTCTAGTTACGTTACTGTTGACACTGCTGCAAATTGATAGGAGCATCTATAGGAGTAAATTTTGTCAATGAGTTCTCAACTTGACTGTTGCAGTTATAAATGAAGCTTAAAGGAGAAGGAAAGTCATCCTGCACTTGGGGGTGCCAAATGTTAGGCAATCACCCCCAAGTGATTGTATTTACTTACCTGAAACCCCCGGGCCGGTGCTCCTATCAGTTGAAAACTGCATCAGCCAGGGGTTATATCAGTGAGCACCACGGAGCAATCCTCTTCGCACCCCAAGTGCAGGATAACTTTCCTTCTCCTTTTATGTTTCCAGGGCACTGCGAGGTTCCTTAGCTGCTCTATATATACTGAGGTTCCTCAGGTAATATATATATATATATATATATATATATATATATATATATATATATATATATATATATATATATATATATATATATATATAAAGTATAATAATGATACTCACCTCTAGCCTCAAGAAGGCAGATTTGTTTGATGATACTAAGCTTAGGATAGTGCAGGAGGCCATGCGTGTGCGAACCATCAGCTGTACTGATAAACAGTGTAAGCTCAGCAAAACATGGAACTGGTAATGAATCCAACTTTTCTTTTCAAAGTTCCATTCCTGAAGGACTAGATGACAGAAAACATAGAAGAACCATTTTACCTGAATAACATATAATAAATAGGAAAAACTTTTAAATACCAGTTTAAAGAGCATCTTGGCACTGATCTAAAATAAGCTTTATCAAAGACCATACACATTCCATATTCCTAAAGTGCCACTATCTATAGCAGATTGGCCACAACCTTTCTTATTACCTTACAAAGCACATACTTTAAATATACAGGTATGGGACCTGTTACCCAAAATGCTCAAGACATGGCTTTTTTTCAGATCTTTCTGTAATTTGGATCTCCATACTTTAATCTACTAAAAAAATAATTTAAACATTAAATAAACCAAAAAAAACTTTTGGAGCAGGCACTCAATGAAGGCAATCTTCCACCAGGCAAATAGATTCAAAGTGAGGAGTTTATTGTGTCCACAGCCTTACGTGTAAGATCACAAAAGTCTTTTTTGGTTTATCCGCTTCCCGTACTGAGGGCTCAGGGCGGTGCACCAGGGCCTCTACCTTTGTGTGGTGAGTCATCAATTTCTACTCACAGACCTTAATCTACAGAATTATTATTATTATTATTATTATTATTATTATTAAAGGGCATGTAAAGGCAAAAAATAAAAGCCCATTTTTACTTTCTTTAATGAAAAAGAAACCTATCTCCAATATACTTTAATTAAAAAATGTGTACCGTTTTTATAAGAAACCTGACTGTATGCAGTGAAATTCTCCCTTCATTTACTGCTGTGGATAGGAATTGTCAGATGGTCCCTAACTGCTGAGCAGGGAAACATTCATACTTATGAACAGCAGGGGGAGCCCCCGCCTTACTTCCCAGCCATGCAGAACTCAAGTAGCTTTGTTTATGATGATCCCTAAGCAGCCCAGACCACACTGAGCATGTGCACAGTCTTAGTCTTGCAAAGATGTTTAACAAAGTTACAAGATGGTGACCCCCTGTAGCCAACTTTGAAAGCATAAATTATTTGTTTGATTAGGCTTGTGTGTAGTAAGTTCATGTTTATATTTAGTATACAAAATACAGCATTTCTAGCCTTATTCTATTTTAGACTTTACATGCCCTAAATAAAACAAAACAGGATTATTTAAACTCCAATAAGGTTTAATTATATCTTATTTGGGACCAAATACAAAGTTTGATTAGTATTATTAATACAGAGAAAAAGGGAATGTTTGGAGATGACCTTCCTGTAATTTTGAGCTTTCTGGATAATGGGTTTCTGCATAACAGATCCTATCAGTGGCGCGTTAATTTAAAGGAGAAAAACGGGAAGGGGACATTTTAATACTATAGAGAAAGCTGACCTGCTAGTCTGTTTCCTCTATAGTTACACCACTGCATCCTATACTTATATATATGTTGATTCTAGAGCAGACACACGGTAGGTACATGAATTATTGTTGGCACCTGTCTCACAGTTGTCACCATGATAACCTGGGTGGCAATCGCATCTGACGGAGTTCAAGTCACTTATGCAGAAGCCATGGCCTCCACATGGGGGAGATCCAGTCACCGTGCACAGCCCATCAGTCATGGTGCATCCTGGGATACTGTTTAATGACTCCAGTGGCTGCTCCAAATCATAAAACTGTAAAAAAACAAAGCAAATTTTATAATCAGCGTTTACCAACTAAACTCAGAAAGAGAAAAAAAAAGACATTACATCATGAGAATTAATATATATATATTAACATTGTAATTAACATTAATCATATTCTGTAATATGAATTTTATGAAATGTCATTATACAGAAAACCAATTTAAAAATTTAAAAAAAAAATGGAAAGTCATTTTCAGGTGAGTCTCATTAAAATGATAAAACTGGAAGAAAATAAAAAGGTCATATTGTACCAGGCAGTGGCTGTAATTTTTAGGTCACTAGTGGACTATATATATGATATTTAATTCATTATGGGAAAGGTACCTTTCCATCCAATTTTATGAGGCAATTAACTGATAATTTGCATATGTACCTTGCTGTCCACCTTTAGATTCCGGAGGCAGCCAATAAATCCGATGAACTGAAGTGCAGGATGGAGGGTCGGTAGAACATATTTCACGCCTCCAAGTTGCAGAGTTTGGTGAACATCAAGAAACCTGATAAAAGGAATCAGGGAAACAGACCTGCTATAAAAATGAATTCATATCAAACTTAGCATGTATATGATTATTTCTCTATATTGATCTATTTGAGTCTAGGCAACAGATTTAGGTTAGGGCAAAATTACATATGCCTGGGCCGCAAACATCACAGGTCCCCTTGGGTAAAAGTATAAAAAAAATGATATTGTCTTACAACTGATTTTTTTCAGAACATTTATTAAAGGAGAACTATCGCGAAAATTTAATATAAGCTTCATCATACTGAAATAAGAAACTTTCTAAATACAGTCAATTAAATATTCTGCATCGTTTCTGAAATAATCAAGTTCATGTTCAATATTCCTCTCTCAGCATCTGTATCTCTTCATTCTGTCTTCATGCAGCAGTTGGGTGTCAGATATTCACTGACAGTTAGATCCAATATATCTTATGGGGGGACGCCTTTCCTAGCAGATGAATTAGAGCTCACTCAAATAACTGATTCCAGTACAAACAACATCTAACAAATTAACTGCCTTTTGCACAAATTCTGCATGTAGAGAGACATGATGTCTGGTGATTTTAATAGAGTGAGCTCTAATACATCTTCTAGGCAAAAGGAGCCCCACTATAAGATAAATTGGATCTAACTGTCAATGATTAGCTGACACCCAACTGCTGCATGAAGACAGAATGAAGAGAAACAAATGCTGAGAGAGGGAAAGTGATGATAAACTTGTATATTTATTGTATTTAGAAAACTTCTTATTTCATTATGATGAAGCTTATATTAAAGGGCATGTAAAGGCAAAAAAATAAAATCACATTTTTACTTTCTTTAATGAAAAAGAAACCTATCTCCAATATACTTTAATTAAAAAATGTGTACCGTTTTTATAAGAAACCTGAGTGTATGCAGTGAAATTCTCCCTTCATTTACTGCTGTGGATAGGAATTGTCAGATGGTCCCTAACTGCTGAGCAAGGAAACAATCATACTTATGTACAGCAGGGGGAGCCCCCGCCTTACTTCCCAGCCATGCAGAACTCAAGCAGCTTTGTTTATGATGATCCCTAAGCAGCCCAGACCACACTGAGCATGTGCACAGTCTTAGTCTTGCAAAGATGTTTAACAAAGTTACAAGATGGTGACCCCCTGTAGCCAACTTTGAAAGCATAAATTATTTGTTTGATTAGGCTTGTGGTGCAGTAAGTTCATGTTTATATTTAGTATACAAAATACAGCATTTCTAGCCTTATTCTATTTTAGACTTTACATGCCCTTTAAATTTTCATTTTTGTGATAGTTCCCCTTTAACGATGTCCAGCTTTTGGCCCTCTAGTGGTTGAAGTGTAGTGGGGAGGTCAGTGTGGAGGTCTGCAGGTTACACATCCCAGATGTATGTAATTCTTCTCTTTCCCATAGGAGCCCCCTAAACTGTGAATGGCCTCTGATACGTTGAATAGCCAAAATCTAATACATTTTAGAAAGAAAATAATAACCTGCACAGGAATTAATATTTATTGCTCACCTCTTGCTCCCGGGAGTTTCTGCTGAAACTTCACAAGACGATCGATCATGGAGAAGCTGCTGAATGCCGTCTGCTTCATTCGCGAGGGCATCTGAACAATGATCAAGGATCATCTTCACTTTCTGAGCCCAAATACAGAAATCGTTAAACAGGTAATTGTTGTTAATATGGCATCATTATGATATAGTGCCAGTGTAGGTGTAAAACGTTTCGCCAAAAAAGCCAAGAGTTGGGCAACTTCTAGTTGTAATTGAACTAGATCTCTTGCCATTCAGCCATGGGCATCCATCTTCATCCACGCTGACTGCTTACAGAATAGGTGTGTGTGTAAAGAATGTTGTATAAACCCTGGCACCCAGGGAACGAGTGTATAACAAGTAAATATGCTATAAACGTACCTTCCCATTGCTCTCAATTCTTATGTTATGCCAACGTTGGTCGGCCAAATTTTTTTTAGTGCTAAACTGAAGGAGCAGTGGTCCAGAGCCATGGTTAATGAGCAACAAAGGAGACCCATTTTGAAGTTCTGTATTAAAAAAAAAAAGTTATAGTGCTTTTTGAATTACTTATATTAGCTATAGGCAATAATGTACCTCCTGGTGTAAAATAAATGGTATCGAGTCACAAGAGGAGAAGTGGAGGTCAAGTGCTTTATATAGATCCTAAAACTTCAAGGTTGTTTCAAATATTTAAAATGTACGGTGGGTTCTATATTATTCCTTATAATAAGGCTGAATTAAAGGAACAGTAACACCAAAAAATGTATGTGTTTTAAAGTAATGAAAATATCATGTAGTATTGCTCTGCACTTGATCTGTTTGCTTCAGAAACACTACTATAGTTCATATAAACAAGCTGCTGTGTAGCAATGGTGGAAATTGAAAAAAGTCTATATGGCACAGGTTAAATAGTGGATAACAGATAACACCATTATGTTCTACAGAGCTTGTCTGCTATCTGCTGTGTAACCTGAGCCTTTTCTCCTTTGAATGGCTGCCCCCATTGCTACACAGCAGCTTATTTATATAAACAATAGTAGTGTTTCTGAAGCAAACACACCCGTTTTACCAGTGCAGGGCAACACCGCATTTTATTTTTATTACTTTAAAATAATTAAATTTTTTTGATGTTACTGGTCCTTTAAGTGCCTCACAGGCCTGGACCTGAAAATTATAATGCTTCTCACAAATAAAATCTAATATATACCTGTACATAGACCATGATCTGCATTAAACGGAGTGAGTCATGCATAAAAACAATAATTTTCATATATAGATATATATATATATATATATATATATATATATATATATTTATATATATATAAATATAATGTTGGTCAAGTTCTGTGCTTCTTATAGTAGAGTCCTGCATCAGGTCGGGTACCCGCGGAATACCCACAATATGATTGGGACTCGGGCAGATAACTCTTCATTTGCCCAGTGAGCGGGTGCCCCGCGGGTACCCGATCCTTTGCAGTGTGTGGGGGGGGCTACAAGTGGCCAATGCAGGGGAAACAGCAAAAAATCCAAGCATACTAATGGTTAAAGACACTCGCTGTGATGTCACTTGGGGTCGGCACGACTCGTGACAAACACTGTGGCAGCAGGTCGGGTGAAAATTTGTGGAGTTGCAAAGGCAGGTAAGCGGGTCCATGTCAGGCTTGGGGAAAGCAGGTATGTGTTGGGTGCAAGTTTTAAAAAACAGACCAGTGCAGGTCTCTATTTTATAGTATGAATTTTGCACCAACAGCGCCATCTGCTGGTCAGTTTTCTGACTGTAATCCAGGTAGCAGAGCGGATCAGAAGTAAAGGTGGCCATACACTTTAAGATCCGCTCATTTGGCAAGGTCGACAACCGAGCGGATCTTAACCTGATATGCCCACAAACGACTGGGCGATATCGGATGAATCCGAACGTTCGGCCTTGGGGCTGAACTATCGGATTACAATACTGAGAATGGGCTCCAACGGGTCACAGGACCAAATCAACTAGCTGATACGGTCCTGGATCGTACAAAATTTGACCGATCGATATCTGGCTGGTTTTTGGCCTGATATCGATCGTGAAGACCCCTCGGAAGGCCCCCCCACATAGGCAGATAAGCTGCCGAATTGGTCTAAAGGACCGATATCGGCAGCTTTAATCTGCCCGTGTATGGCCACCTTAAGAAATGGTAGTTCTGGAGTTGCTCTATGTTATCTGAGGTTTCTGATGTCTTTGCTAAACAGAGCAACATCATAACAGTTCCTTTTCTTTCTTCTAACAACTTCTTCTGATTGGATCACAATCAAAAGACTAACCAGCAGATGGCACTGTTGCTACAAAATTCATTATATTAAAAAACTACTGTCAAAAAATAAAAGTGTTTTAAAGTAATGAAAATATAATGCAGTGTTGCCCTGCACTGGTAAAACTGATGTATTTGCTTAAGAAACACTACTATTGTTTATATAAATAAGCTGCTGTGTAGCCATGGGGTCAGCCATTCAAAAGAGAAAAAGCTCAAGTTACACAGCAGATAGCAGATAAGCTCTGTCTGTCTAATGGTGTTATCTGTTATCCATTAGTTAACCTGTGCCATATAGCCTTTTTTCAATTTCCGCCATTGCTCCACAGCAGCTTTTTTATATGAACTATAGTAGTGTTTCTGAAGTAAACACATCAGTTTTACCAGTGCAGGGCAACACTACATTATATTTTCATTACTTTAAACCACTTACATTTTTTGGTGTTACTGTTCCTTTAACAGTACATATTTTTTGATAATATCTTTTTACAAATGCAATTTTGCTTTAAAGGTTTACATCCCCCTTAACCCTAGGGTTACTGACACTCTGCAAGAGAGCTGCTAATGGTTGAAAATGGTTTGTAGGATGGGTATTATAAAGAGAGAAAAAGATAGAAATGAGTTTGTAACCTTACCCAAAGCAATGAAGTCCTCTGTTTGTCCATACTTGCTGGGTGACATAGGGCCATTAAATAGTAGAAGGCCGTTTCCTTTCTCAGTAATAAAATCCAAGGAGATTTGGTTCTCATAACAAAGAACCATAGGGGGAAACCAGGCATAACCCTGCCCCATGAAGGTGTGTTTGGTTTGCTGGCATTCTGGTCCATGGAAAGGCAAGGGGCACTCACACCTATAGAAGATAAAAATGTAATTAGAAGGATTAGAGGTACAACGCCTCTTACCAACACATTTGCCTTCTGTTACAGATGAAAAATTATACAACCTGCCAGGCCCGGATTTTGGCACTGGGTACTTCTAGGCCACAAGGGTCCTTGCGCCCCTTCCCCTCTGCAAGCAAACACTCACATGAGCCAGAGCACTGGCACTTAGGGGTAGATTTATCAAAGAGTGACGTTAGAGATCACTACAGTCTGCGGAGTGAAATACCGCCTCTCTCCATTCATTTCTATGGGATTTTTAAAGGTGTATTTATCAAATGGTGATAGTGAAAGTTCACCATTTGATAAATACGCCATAGAAATGAATGCAGAGAGGCGGAATTTCACTCTGTGGACTGTGGAGATCTCAAACTCTTTGATAAATCTACCCTTTAGAATGTGGCTGCCCCTAAAACCTTTGCCGCCTTTGTGGCCTCACCACAAATCTGCCGCCTGCTCTCCAGGTAGCGCAAACCGTGCTGACAGCTGCAAACAAGCTTTTTTCTGGAGCTGCTGGCAACGATGATGGTCCTCTTGGCTTCTTTCAAGTCAATGTGAAGCCACCAATGGCAAGCAGCAGTATTTTGATTGCAAACGCACATAGAGGTTATCAGAAGTGTTGGGCTTAGGGTTGCCACCTGTCCAGATCTGACCCGAACTGCCCGGTTTTCAGAAGGGCTGCCCGGGTCAAGACAGTATGGCTGGTTTTCCTTTTTTTGGATCTCCCCTGACATGACATGGTGATCAGCCAATCTCTGATCACATCATAGCCCCGTCCACATGATATAGCACCACCCGCAATGTCACTGATCTGCCCAGTGACATCATGGCCCTGCACCCTGGCAACCCTAGCTGCACTGGAGGACCTTACCCCAAGAGCTCACTCCCTGCCATGCCAATGCCAAACTCCCAAACACATGCCCCCCTATGCCAATGCCCAGTTTCCCCAGTAATTAAAGCTAATATAATACTCCCATCTCCACTGTCGGTTTCCCCTGGCCATAAGCATAAAACACCCGAGAGGAGCTTCAATGAGTCTAAGGGAATTCTACCAGTATCTGAGTGGGCCGGTCCAACCCTAATCAGTGGTGAATGACCACATCTGAGTTCTGGCAAATGGCAAAGTGCCAAAAACATGATGAATTAATTTTTCAATGCATTTTATCTTGTGCAGTCATTACCATTAATGTATGAATATAACCAAGGCATCCACTTTTGAATATGAGAAGAATTTACCTGTAGCCCAGGTCGTCGTCAACACAGATGCCTCCATTTAGACAGGGGTTTCTTCCATAGGAGGAACAGGAGAGGTGCTGATGCTCTCGGGAAGGGCAGGAGCATTGAGATTTAGTCAGTATGGTCACTGAACCAAAGGAGACACTTCCTGCTGTTATCATGGTGGTTGCTTGTTTGTATGAGCTTCTTACTAAACATCCAGACTTGTGACTGCACTTAGCATTTTCACATTCATATTCGCCAATCTGTGTCACCTGGACATCCAATGTGGATTCTATCTGTGAAAAAATACAAATCATCTGAAGATCCATCCAGAAGGGGAAAATTACACAGAATGGGTTGAAAAAATACCAAAGTCATGTTATGCTTGTCCTATTTAAATGGTCTCCCCCATAAATGCTGTGTTTAATTTTGTATAGTATAATATAAAATCAGATATAAATGATTATATAAATATATTCTTATATGTTGTTGCTCGTCTACCCATATGATTCTCTACTAGGGATGTGATTCTCACCCACAATGAGTAAGTCTCTCTTGGATTTAAATAAATACTTACTCAAATAGAGCCGAAGTTCCCCCTGGGCCTGACTTGAACCATTCAGATTCACTCAGGATATTGACCAGCCAGCTTTATTTGAGGTATAGATTAATACAGAGTATTACAATACAGGGTATTAAATAATAGCTCATACGTCCTGAAAGCTCGAGGACATGGAGGGAACAATTAGCAATGCTACAATTTAACCATTTCTTCTTCCATGGCGGTGGCATCCAATCATCATTCTTGTTTTAGCATAACTATTTCCATCTAAGGGCCAGACTCACAGTCTCAGTACAATAGCCAAATAAGGTGCATGTACTATGTCAGCACAGTGTCCAGAATGATATCGGTGCTGTGGTTTCTGAAACTATGGGGGAAATTTACTAAGCGCTGAAAATTCGCCAGCGATGGCTTCGCAGGCAGCGCAACACTTCTGCCATGCGAAGTTGCGTCCAGGGCGCCGAACGCTGGCGAAGTTGCACTAGAGTTAATTCGGCAAGCAGAGCGAAGTTGTGCTAGTGTTGGCTAATTTAAATACAGCGGGAAGTCAATGTTTAATGGACGTATATGTTGCGTCAAATACATTACATTACACAAGCCCAGGGAACCTTAATAAAAGAAAATAGATTTGTTTTATTGCCCTACACATGAGCTCAGTGTATAGTTTATGTGCCATATGTTAGGACATGTATGGGGGAGCCCAGGTACAGACTTTTGAAGCCTATCACCCTAAAATAGGGAAAAGACGCCAGCGTTTTTGGGACTTGGAAAAATTTTCAACAAAATATTGAGGAAGCCCTATACACTCATTTGCACTACGCCTGGTCTGAGCTGGCGAAGGCAAGTCGGGCAGAACATGGAACGTTTAGTAAAATAGTGCATCTTTGTGGCGTTACGTCCATTCGCCAGAGCGCAAATTCGCCAGGTGTAAGAGTGCAAACTAACGCTAGATTCTATCTCCTTCACTAGCGAATTTACACCAGCACCCGTTGATCGGCGAAGTTCCAAAAATTTGTCAACATAGCAGTTCGATATTAGTGTTATGTTCTGTAATCTTTGTTCTTTTTATAATAACCACTTATATGGCTTAAATCTAAAACCCAGATATCTACAATGCTTGTTCAAGAAATCATGCTCTCACCATATAGAACTACCTATGCTACTTTGCTGGCCTCAAAATATGTGTTTGCATGCATGAGCACACACCTTAGAGGGAACATTGAACACAGGCAAGTGCCATGGACACATCAAAGGAACTGTACAAATGAATAAGACTTTTGCTCCCTTACAACATAAAAACACACCCATCTGCTCAAGATCTATGGAAACCTTATTTACTTATGAGCCACATTCAAATGTAAAAAGAGTTGTGGAGCAACGCAAGCATGAAGGAGACCCTGGGGATGTCAAGTAAGGGCTGTGATTGGCTATTGGTAGCCCCTTTTTGGACTGTGAGCTACAGGAGACTCTGTTTGACAGTACACCTGGTTTTTATACAACCAAAACTTGCCTCCAAGCCTGGAATTCAAACATAAGCATCTGCTTTGAGCCCACTGACAGCAACATCCAAGGGGTTGGAGAGTAACATGTTGCTCACGAGCCACTGGTTGGGGATCACTGGTCTAAGGCAATGGTTGCAAAATTGTGAGGCAGGTCTCCCTAGTAGAGCCTGGAGCAGTGACAAGGAAAGATATTAGGGGAGTATGGTCTCTGAAAGCTCAGGCAGAAGGTCAAGTAGGGTAAGATTAAAAACGTATTTGCTGTTCTAGATACTGTTTGAACTATGACCAATGGCTGATAGCAGTAATATTTTCTGTATCTGTCACCTTGTTATGAATTACTGGGGCCCTGAGCACAAAATGGTCCTTGAAGGAGCGTGGGAAGCAAGGGAGTCCAGGGCAGCACTAAAGATTTTGCTGTTGGGAGCATTTAAAACACATATAACACCTTCTCTCTAGATGAAGCCACAATCCCATTCAGTTTCTCTGCTTGATGACTGGTGTCCCCAGACACTGCAAACCAAATGTCCGTACAGCCCGAAAGACCTGGGGTGTTCAACACACTAAATATATGAATGTTGTCCGGCTGGGCTTGAAGGATTTCCGAGAGTAAATACTTCATCAGCTCATATTTACTGATTTTATCTGGTGGCCGCAGGACAAAGTCTTCTGCAGTCAAGCCTGGAAATACAAAATAAATAACATGGATGAATCAGGTTTGATGCAATTCCCGCATTCATCACAAAACCGTTGTACACAACCTCTAACCCAACAGTTGAACTACAACCTCTAGAATTTGGGGGCAGGAGATCAAAGGTTGAAGGGTGTAGATGCCTGCCATAGACTAATATACTGTGTGTCAATTCACATGACAGGTCTTCAATCTCCTCACCTGATATTCTTACAGCTACAGCATTCAGAGCAGCTTCTTCTGTGATATCATGTACTACAATCTTTACAGTTGATATCACATCTGGCCAGATTCCATCGGACACTTTTACTCTTAGCTTATAGACACCAGGCAGGGCTCCCTCTTTCATAGTCAGCAGCCCCGTGGCTTCATTAAGGGAGAAGACTCTAGGACAGAAGGGAGAGTGATGGGAAGGGGATCAGAGCCATGGATCAAAATGTCACAAAGAGATTTTAGAATTGGCGCCACATTGACTATATTTACATTATGAAACCCAGGGTGCTGATATAGCAAGTACTAAGTAAAGCAGATGGTGCGACAACCTGGAGCTCAAAGATGCATGTAATTGAGTTAATCAGAATGATTTAACTTACTACCAGCTACATAATACATGGAATATTACATAACATTTCCACTTAAAGCCATTGCCAACTCAAGAGAATATCACACTATAATTACTCAGGTGCAGAGGCAGGAGCATCAGAATCTTGTCTTCCCACTTGCCTTCTTAAGGTACAGTGTGTTCTTAAGTTAATGAGTATATAATGAAAAAAATATGCTAATTGGTATGTTCTCTGATATTGGGTAGGGCACATGATTTTATGATTTTAATATTGTCTGTATGGGTGAATCATGGTGCTGCAAACATCCTTGCCATTCTAAGTTTTTTTTATATTTGAATTGGAAATGCTAGTGTAGAGTACTAGATCGCCTAGAAAATTGGGGGGGGGGGGGTTCTCAAGAACGCATAAGTCAGTGTCCCTGAGTCATCCACACTAGACAGCATTAGCTAAGATTCACCCATTAATAGAGCTGGGTCAAGTAGTATTGCCATTCAAGACAACATGTGATGCGTCTTTAAAGGGATCCTTTCATCAGAAAACATGTTTTTTTCAAAACACATCAGTTAATATTGGTACTCCAGCTGAATTCTGCACTGAAATCCAGTGACATTGACCAGGGGCAGCTGGGAAATTGACAATATGTCTAGCCCCATGTCAGATTTCAAAATTGAATATAAAAAAATCTGTTTGCTCTTTTGAGAAATTCTCAAAAGAGCAAACAGATTTTTTTATATTCAATTTTGAAATCTGACATGGGGCTAGACATATTGTCAATTTCCCAGCTGCCCCTGGTCAATGTAACTGGAGTCTCAGTGGAACATGGGATTTTACTATGGGGTGTTGTTCTTAGATCTACCAGGCAGCTGTTATCTTGTGTTAGGGAGCTGCTATCTGGTTACCTTCCCATTGTTCTGTTGTTAGGCTGCTGGGGGGGGGAGGGGTGATATCACTCCAACTTGCAGTACAGCAGTAAAGAGTGATTGAAGTTTATCAGAGCACAAGTCACATGACTTGGGGCAGCTGGGAAATTGACAATATGTCTAGCCCCATGTCAGATTTCAATATTGAATATAAAAAAAATCTGTTTGCTCTTTTGAGAAATGGATTTCAGTCCAGACTTCTGCTGGAGCAGCACTATTAACTGATTCATTTTGATTTTTTTTTTCCCATGACAGTATCCCTTTAAGTAACAGTTACACTAAAAAAGGGTTTTAATGTAGTGTTACACTGCACTGGTAAAACTGGTGTGTGTGCTTCAAGCATTACTGAAGCTCTGTAGTATACAATGGGATTCTTCAGTACTTACCTGACTGTGTATCCTGTGCTTAAATGGCTGCCCCCATGGCTACACAGCAGCTTGTTTATATAAACTATAGTAGAGTTTCTGAAGCAAACACATCAGTTTTACCAGTGCAGGGCAACACTACATTATATTGTCATTCGTTTAAAGACCATGTAAAGTCTAAAATAGAATAAGGCTAGAAATGCTGTATTTTGTAAACTAAATATAAACATGAACTTACTGCACCACAAGCCTAATCAAACAAATAATTTATGCTTTCAAAGTTGGCTACAGGGGGTCACCATCTTGTAACTTTGTTAAACATCTTTGCAAGACTAAGACTGTGCACATGCTCAGTGTGGTCTGGGCTGCTTAGGGATCATCATAAACAAAGCTGCTTGAGTTCTGCATGGCTGGGAAGTAAGGCGGGGGCTCCCCCTGCTGTTCATAAATATGATTGTTTCCCTGCTCAGCAGTTAGGGACCGTCTGACAATTCCTATCCACAGCAGTAAATGAAGGGAGAATTTCACTGCATACAGTCAGGTTTCTTATAAAAACGGTTCACATTTTTTAATTAAAGTATATTGGAGATAGGTTTCTTTTTCATTAAAGAAAGTAAAAATGGGATTTTATTTTTTCGCCTTTACATGCCCTTTAAAGCATTTTAAGTTTTTGGTGTTAAGTTTCGGCTTAATAAATCAACCCCTTGTTTTGCAAGATATTATCAGTGGGTGTATGACCAGCTTTTGTTTAAATAACATGTAAATAAATCTGAATGAGTTGACAGTTACCTTGATTTCCCTTCAATATAATACATTTTCTGATCCCAATCATCTAAGTCTGGAGCTGGAACTTTGCCAAGCGTGAGTGTTTGAAGGATACCTACAACAAAATTAATCGCTTTTACTTTAACAATATTGAAATCAGGCATATCCTCCAAAGCCTTTCTGATCAGAAATTACTTTTTAAGGCATATTTTGTATATAAGCATTTTGCAGGGCTCACAACTGCTTATACAGAGCAGAGGTCTATTACCCAGTATGCTTAGCATAAGGGGTCTAAAATACTTTTAAAAGCCCCAATAGGTTTTTTCCTTATAAAAAATAATCAGTGAAAAAAGCCGCAATGAAAAATAAGTAATAAACCAGTAAATATTATGGCAGTTTAGCTACACAGTTCAATATGCTATAAAACTTTCCAAAAGGCCATACTGATATACAGGTATGGGATCGGTTATCCAGAAATCCGTTATCCAGATTCTCAGAATTACAGAAAGGTTGTCTTCCATAGACTCCATTATAATCGAATAATCCAAATATTTAAAAATGATTTACTTTTATCCAAGCTAAGATATAATTAATCCTTATTGGAAGCAAAATCAGCCTATTGGGTTTATTTAATGTTTACATGATTTTGTAGTAGACTTGATCCAAATTACAGACAGATCCCTTATCCAGAAAACCACCAAGCATTCTTGATAACAGGTCCCATACCTGTACCTTTAAGAGCTTACAGTACAAATGAAGCCAAGGATTTTTTTTAAATATGATCTATTCATTTTTACTAATGTTTAAAAAAAAGTAAGATAATATAACTTGAATGTTGAAAAAAAACCCCTCCCTTTGCATGATTTCTCTCGAACGGTGGGAGAAAAGCAATTACAAACTTTATTAAAAGAGAACCTGCCAAAGTCCCTTCCAATGATAATTTCAATTTAGGGCCCTGTTTATAAAGCACTGAATTAGAAACATTAACAATCAAAGGGTTTTTAATTTTTTTTTTGCTGCTACAAGAAACATCCAAGAACTGAGATTGTTACCTTTGTAGCTGTAGACTGTACAGTCCAAGTGTCCTGAGGAATGAGGATGGTCATTTATGTCTCCAACTAGAATGGTCAGCGTGTTGGTGGAGGACAGAGGGGGATTCCCACTATCAGTTATTAAAATCGGTAAATAAAATACCTGGTGCACTTCCCTGTCAAAACTACGAAGAACAGTGATCATTGCACTTCCATTGTGAAGATCCTGTAGACTGAAATCATGGACATTAAATGGATCTTTCAGTAAACAGAAAGAAAACGGTGCCCCGTTAACGGCCGTGTCATTGTCTCTTGCATGTAACAATGTTGAGGTCTTGTTCATTTGTAAGATATGTGGGCTTTGTGTATTTTCCCAAATCATGGGGTTATACTGGGCTTCAAACTCTGGTGCGTTGTCATTCACATCCTTAACGGTGATTAGGACACTGGTACTCCCAGTGAGCGCTGGCTCTCCTAGATCAGTGGCAAGTATCACCAAGTTATGTTCAGCAGATGTTTCTCTATCTAAGTGACCGACCACTACAACCCAACCATCGCTGGCAACAGAGAAAAGACCTCCAGTGTCAGAAGAATTCAGAATGCGATAGGAAAACTTTCCATTCAGACCAGAATCTAAATCAATTGCTGATAACTGAACTACGGCGGTGCCAACTGAAACATCCTCTGGAAGGGCTATAGCTCCAAAAAGAGCTGGGTAGAAAACTGGTGCGTTATCATTTGAGTCTTCAACCTGAACGACACAGTAAGCAATGCTATAGAAATCCGTGTCTTCGACTTTTATGGTCAAGTTAAAGGACCGTTCATAGGTCCTTTCATAATCCATCTTTTTCCGCAGCCGGATGATACCTCGTTTGTGAATTTTATCTGTCTCTATAAAGAACTTTCGGTCATCATCTCCTCCAATTATGCTAAATGTCATCATAGCATTTTCTCCTTCATCCAAGTCCCAGGCATAAAGGACTGTCACCTCGCTATTAATGGCAACGTTTTCTGGAATCATGGCTGTATAAACATTTTGAGTAAAGACAGGAGCGTGATCATTAATATCTAAAATGAGTATGGTGGCAGTGCCTGTGCCTGCAAGCCCTCCTCCATCTTTTGCCTCAACCACAATCAAATATTTATCATCTTTCTCCCTGTCAAGTGAGCCCAGGACAGTATAAATGGAACCAGTTGATGGGTGAATAGCGAACAAGTTGAGGTTGATCTCATTCTGTACATTTTGCACAATTCTGTATGTAAGGATTGCATTCCGCCCGGACTTTGGATCATCCAGATCAAATGCTGTCATCTCCATGACTGTAGTGTCTGCAGGAGAATTTTCTGGTATATTTCCCATGAAACAGCCATCAGTCGTACATAAGAATGTTGGTACATTATCATTCACATCTTTTACATCAATAATGACGTCAGCGAATCCCGTAAGGCCTTCTCCACTTTCATCAGTAGCAAGAACAAGAAAACGCCATGTTGCTCGTTGCTCCCGGTCTAGTTTTTTCTGGACATATATTTTACCATGGAATTGGTCAATAATAAATTCACTGTTGGCCCCTTGTCCATGCAAAGAGTATCGTAGAGCGCTCTGATCTGCTTCTTGGTCAGGATCAGATGCTGAAACCTGTTGTCCAATACCAGAAAGATGGTCAGTAAAAATGCATAACTGCAGTTCTCAACAATTGTTTAGGCCAGAAATGTATCTT
Source organism: Xenopus laevis (assembly GCF_017654675.1). Classification (NCBI taxonomy): domain Eukaryota; kingdom Metazoa; phylum Chordata; class Amphibia; order Anura; family Pipidae; genus Xenopus; species Xenopus laevis. Next base: position 117,121,023 of record NC_054382.1, on the reverse strand, counting down.
ATACACAGGACTCACTGTACCAGCTCAGAGAAGATCTATGCCTCAAGTTGTCTCCTGTAGATCCACATGTTATGTTGCCTTCTGCTTTATTGTTTTCTGGATGCTAGTGGACACATTTGAGTCCTGATTAGTACAATTGTCATAGTCATTGATGTCCCCACTCAGGGACTACAAAAAGGTTCCAACATGATTTGAAACTGCAAGTGACAACTTTGTTGGCATCCATCTTTACTGTTAAAGCTCTGCATTACCTTCAGACTGGTATAGGAGCCTAATACAGAAGTGATACATGTTGCATAATAACAGGTTTGCTTGAAAAGAGCCGTAATAAGAGAAAATAACTTGTTACCTGTAGCACAAACATTGGGAGATCAGTTAACTCTTCAAGAACGCTGCCATGGAATTCAGTCTGTGAGAAAACTGGAACTTCATCGTTCAAGTTAATGACATTGATAACAACAAGAGTATGGTTTTCCCACTTGCCGTCAGAAGCCACCAGCCTCAGCTCGAAATGTGTGTCCTGTTCATAGTTTAGAGCTTGAGTGATAAAGATTGCTCCGATCTCTTGGTCGACATCAAATATTCCCTTGGAATTTCCATTTGTAATCTGATATCTGAGTTTTGCATTTGCTCCTGTAATTCATGACAACTGGTTATCATTCTGTCATGGTGAAAATGTAATTGAAACAATATTATCAGCGACTGTTTCCATTTATTTATACACAGTTAATAACGAGGGGTGGTTACTGCTGTTTGCTTCTTTCTCTGGCAGTTATAGTTAAAGGGATACTGTCATAGGAAAAAAAAATTTTTTCAAAATGAATCAGTTAATAGTGCTGCTCCAGCAGAATTCTACACTGAAATCCATTTCTCAAAAGAGCAAACAGATTTTTTTATATTCAATTTTGAAATCTGACATGGGGTTAGACATATTGTCTATTTCCCAGTTGCCCCAAGTCATGTGACTTGTGCTCTGATAAACTTCAATCACTCTTTACTGCTGTACTGCAAGTTGGAGTGATATCACCACCCTCCCTTCAGCCCCCCCAGCAGCCAAACAAAAGAACAATGGGAAGGTAACCAGATAACAGCTCCCTAACACAAGATAACAGCTGCCTGGTAGATATAAGAACAACACTCAAAATTGAATATAAAAAAATTTGTTTGCTCTTTTGAGAATTGGATTTCAGTGCAGAATTCTGCTGGAGTAGCACTATTAACTGATGCGTTTTGAAAAAAACATGTTTTCCGATGACAGGATCCCTTTAAGTGTAAATTGCTTGCCAGAGGAATTGTATACTCAATAGAGTATAATAACAAAACGGTCATATAAATTGTGCTCCTATTAATGCAGTCAACAAAGAATGCCTTAAACTGACTATACAAGGGTTGATTTAACTACAGAATTTGCCCCTTTAGAGTGGGCAGCATATGAAGTTATATATAAGGGGCCTAATTGGATAGTTTGGAAAATAAATTCATGGTCCTTTCCCAGGGGATCTGCATAGGCTGAGCCTATGATCCTATGATTTGTGATCAAATCATTGGAGCACGGATCAAATAAAAATTGGATCATCCTAACATCTCAAGTTCTCATGCATAAATAAAGAATGGTATTTTTTGTAAGTTTCCGTTTATTCCCACCCAGCAGCAGAACCTGGCCATCCATATGTCTACCTAGCACCCCACCTCTCAGTTAATGACTTCTCTTGCCATGCAGCCAGGCATGATGGGGAGATAAAGTGGGTCTACTAGTGCAGGGAGTTCTTCTACACACTTCTCTGAATTGTAGGCGTGGAACTAGAAAGTTTTCGTATATTAAAATGACTTGTGGTCATTGGGGTGTTTGCCTCACCTCATGACAAAAATAGCCCTTATTATATATATAACACAAATTTATCATTTCTAATTTTCCATTGAAGTGGATGGTGTTCAGGTGTGGCTTGTTGTGCCAGATGCTTCAGTAAATATACGGTGTATAACAAGGTACATCTACATGAGAAGCCCAGCAATAAAGGTTTTCATGATACCTACATATGGAAAGAACTAAATGTCTTTAGCAAAGGTAGATGTGCTATATCAAATGTTGCCTCCCAGCCGGTAAATAATGGTGCTTGCTGCCAACGTTATTAATAAGTATAATCATAAAACTATAGAATGTCAGATATTTTTTTCCAGAAAAGGTTGCAACCATAGTTGTATCTCAGTGTCTTAACTTGAAGGGGTGGATGGCGAAAGCTGGAGGATGCGCAGAGATGTGATTGTACCCAGACACAAAGAGCTAAGAGCCATCAAGGAATTTCACAAGTAGGAATGGTGGGATGTAGGAAAGGGTGAGGAGAAGAAATGTTGGTCACTGGGTTTATGTGTGTTTGGGGCAGAACAGGAGGGGGCCTAGAGAAACCTTTGCACGACACGAGTCTCTATTTAGACCAGGAGTACCTATACTTTACTAGCGTGGGGTCTACTTTTAGTGATGTTGTCCCAATATGATCTACATCCATAATTTCATTGTTAGCATTCTGTTCCATTGAAAATATTACTCAAATATTATATTGATTTAGAAGAGAATTTATAATACTATTTTTAAAAAACAACTATTTCTTATGTAACCTTAACATAATAAATATCTGCATGAAAAGCATGAAACAGGAGGGTGATATAGACAAGCTGTTTTAGACAGTGTCTTGAGATCTACTGATCACCAGCTAAAGGTCTACTGCTAGATCCCGGTCTACCTTTTAGACACCTCCTGATTTAGACCAACAAAATAACTGATTCTTGATTCATCAAGCTTTGTTCATGTGAGGACATAATTCATAGTTCTGCAATCCATAAAAAACTGGATATTGTTAGTAAAGGGATCCTTTCTTCAAAGAACTTACAATGAAAGTATATGTACCTTCATCTTCATCACAAGCATTTACGGTTATAACCACATAACCCACATCTTTATCTTCTTCCACACTGGTCTCATATCTCTGCATTGGGAATATGGGAGCGTTGTCATTGATATCACTGACAAATATCCTTACATAGGCCGTATCTGGGGAGAAGACAGAGCAATTTATTCATTTATAACAGGTACAAATCAGAGGCCTATGCCAATTTAGGGGTTGTTAAAGGGCACCTGTTGCTAAAATATATTATCCCCAACCAAAGGTATGGGCTAATAGAGCTCACACTCCGGGGGCCCAGCCAGCGGTAGGACCGGGAGAGAGCTCATGGTGCGAGTTGCTATGACAGTCAGAGCGCATGTGAATAACACGCTTCTGATATCACGCATACGCAATGAGCAAATTGCGGCATTCGATTATCATACGCATGCATGTGCCCCAACATGGCCACTCAAACCGGCAGCTCCCTTCTGGTGCAGGTGGTCTAGGGAGCATTTAGAAAAAAATATACTGTTGCCCCAACCACAGAGTGGGCTCTATTAGCCCACACCTTGGATTGGGGATTATATATTTTGGCAACAGGTGCCTTAAAAACAAAGCAGAAAAAAACAGTTATTTGACCCTTGCTGAGAAAACCTCATCAAATATTATTTATATGATTGGATGGGCAAACCAGATTCATCAAAGGCCATGTGCCATTCAATAGGTATCAGTATCAATATGTCTTATAGACAATGCTGGTCATTTCATATGATTCCGGCCACTCCGAACTGATTTACTTTACAAGCATACCTGAGTTGGGTTGGCCTTGCATTTCTGGCCTTGCTGATTCTGAGGAGTCCCGAGACTGGACTTCAATTAAGTAAGATGCCTGCTTCTCTCTATCAAATGTTGACCTTGTATAGATAACCCCACTCTCTGAATCAATTGAAAAACACTTGTGGTCTTCAATTCCATCATTCAATATGACATATGTAACCTGTACAGGGCACAGATAAGAGAAAACAAAGCCACAACATTAATGTGCTGGCCATACAGACACAAGAAGAACACCAAAAATGAAAGGGTGGTTTCACCTTTAAGTTACATTTTAATATATTATAGAATGGCTAATTCTAAGCAACTTGTCAATTGGTCTTCATTATTTTTTTTTATAGTTTTTGAACTATTTGCCTCCTTTTTCCAACTCTTGCCAGCTTTCAAATGGGGTCACTGTCCCCATCTAAAAAACAAATGCTCTGTAAGGCTACAAATTTATTGTTATTGCTACTTTTTATGACTACCCTTTCGGTTCAGACACTCACATACTCATATACCTGTATTTTATTCAAATCAATGCATGGTTGCTAGGTAATTTGGACCCTAGCAACCAGATTGCTGAAATGGCAAACTGGAGAGGTTCTGAATAAAAAGTTAAATAACCCAAAGACCACAAATAACGAACTCCAACTGCAAATTGTCTCAGAATATTATTCTCTATATCATATTAAGGGGTAGATTTATCAAGGGTCTAATTTTGAATTTAAAAAGACCAACCAAAAATCGAAGTTTTTTTTGCGGGTGAATAGTCTGTATTCGTTCGAATTAGAAACAATAAGATTCAAAGTAATAGCGCATTCTTTGATTTTTGAAAGTCCACCAATTGACTCCGCATAGGATATAGGAGTCCCCCATAGGCTAAAACAGCAATTCAGCAGGTTTTCGAATGGTCGAAGTCAAATTTTTAAAGAGACAGTACATGATAAATTTTGATATTTGAATTTTCGATTTTTTTTTCAAATTCAAATCGAATTTGGACTATTCCCAAGTCAAAGTACACAAAAATTAGCTTGAAATTTTCACTTCGACCCTTGATAAATCTGCCCCTAAAAGTTAACTTGAAAGTACAAGGTACATATTTTTATTTGCATGGGGACATACAAACCTTTCCATGGAGACCAGAGTCTAAATCAATAGCTGAAATCTGTGCCACTGAGGTACCAATTTCTGCCCCTTCAGGTAAAGTCACATCATACGCAGAGGAAGTGAAGAATGGAACATTGTCATTGACATCTGCAACAGCAAACCATGTAAGAATAATTAGAGAACAATTCCATATACAGGTATTGGATTGTTATCTGGAAACCTGTTATCCAGAAAGCTCTAGATTACGGAATGCCCATTTCCCATAAACTTATGGGGAAATTATTTTGATTCACATTTTTAAAAATGATTTCCTTTTTCTCTGTAATAATAAAATGGTTCATTGTACTTGACCCCAACTAAGATACAATTAATCCTTATTGGAGATGAAACAATCCTTTTTGGTTTTACTTAATTTTGAAATTATCTTTTAGTAGACTTTAGTTATGGAGATTCAAATTACAGAAAGATCCTTTATCCGGAAAATTCCAGCGTCCAGCTTTCTGGATAACAGGTCTCATACCTTTATCATATTTAGAGTTCACTCCATTAGAGTTTCCTTACCTGTAACATTGACATAGACAATAGTAAAAGATGCTAAAGGTACTGGAGCCACATTCTGGGCCCTTATTTTTAAAGTGAAGAACTGTGTTGCCTCATAGTCAAGAGGTTCAGACACCAGCACTGAAGCTGAACCATCTGACCTGTTGGGTTTGAGGTAGAAACGAATTGGATTGTTGGTCTCTGGTACAAGGCCATCCTCCAAATTGTACGTAACTCTCGGGTCACCACGTAGAGAAACAGCCTTGACAGTCTGCAGTGGAGAAACCGTTTTACAATTATTTACTAAGTCAAAGGACTGCACAATCCATAATCCTCCTCAATAATATAATATAGGTTAAACACTTAATTAATCAATTAATTAATTAATGATATAAATAATAATAATGGTGCTGTGAACTAAAAATGAACTAAATAAATTGTATATATAGATATATATATAGAATATATAGAATTTGTAGAAGAACAGGTGCACACCAGGAACCTTTAAATATTACTTTATTTAATTCAACTTACAGGCCAGCCTTTTAGTCTTCATCTAAGACCATTATATATATATATATATATATATGTTGATGTGTGAATAAATCAACACTTTTTCACCTTGAACATACAGAGTGTGCTGACCTTCTTTTCAATATTGCTACAAACTTGGTCGTGCACCTCTGGCTTCGTCTATGACCAAGTGCAGGCACTGTCTGATATTACATATTATATATATATATATATATATATATATATATATATATATATATATATATATATATATATATATATATATATATATATATATATATATATATATATATATATATATATATATATATATATTCTAGGGATGAATCAGTATTCAGCCTTTTTCAGCAGGATTCGGATTTGGCCGAATCTTTCTGCCCGGCCGAACTGAATCCAAATTTGCATATGCAAATTAGGGGCGGCGAGGGAAACCACGTGACTTTTTGTCACAAAACAAGGAAGTAAAAAATGTTTTCCCCTTCCCACCCCTTATTTGCATATGCAAATTAGGATTCGGATTCGGTTCGGAATTTGGATGAATCTTTGGCAAAGGATTTGGGGGTTCGGCCAAATCCAAAATAGTGAATTCAGTGCATCCCTAATATATTGGTTATTGCCCGGGTGCCAGTATAAAGGATATATAGAACATAAAACAGGATGCGGCACTCACAGGGACTTGATGCAAAATATAAATGTAAATGTAAAAAAAAAAAAAATATATATATATACAATATAAACCTACAGCGCTAAATTTGATCTGTGGGTTTATATTCTGGGGGGTGGTGGTCTTTCTGATTGTTTGCGGTATTTCTCCTGACGTAGATTCCTGTGGGGGATCGAAACGCTGAGTCCAATAAGGATTTTTTGTTTTTGAATCAAGTCCCTGTGAGTGCCGCATCCTGCTTTATGTTATATATATATATATATATATATATATATATATATGTATTGATATATAAGTGATTACGTTTTGAGCAATGCCATGATGAAGACAGGTCAGGCAAAAAAGTCTTTAGCATTTATTCATTTAATTATCCTAACACCAACTTTTTCGACAACGAATCCATGGTCTGGATTACAAGGACAGCTCTTCTACAATTGTCATATTAACTGAAAAGTGTGTTGAAACTGAAGATGGTTAAATGCTGATCCCTAACTTGCATATTCACAGTTCAGGACAATCACCAAAGGGTTTGTTGGCATAAAGCCCAGAGCCACATGTACAATATATCAGCACAGTACATACCACAATCTTGGTATCACGAGTCACATTCTCAGGCACAGACACCCAGTATCTGGATTGCTCCCACTGCGGAGGCTGATTGAATACATTAGTGATGGTAACTGTGAGCTCCACACTGCTACTCCGATTCCCCCCATCTGTGGCTACAATGTGCCGAGTAATAAGTGAGGTCTGAGAGGTATAAATCAGAGACATTAGATATTGTTTACATTACACCAATGTATTGACCCACAGCAACCAATCATAACACAGTGATCCAACCTGTGGCTCATGTACAACATGTTGCTCACCAACCCCTTGAATGTTGCTCCCAGTGGAATCAAATCAGGTGCTTTTTTTTTTTTTTTAATTCCAGGCTTAGAGACAAGCTTTGGTTGTATAAAAACCATGTGTCTTGCCAAACAGAGTCTCCTATAGTCTGCCAGTCCACATAGAGCCTACCAATAGCCAATCACAGCCCATGAAATGAACCCCCAGGCACTTTTTTCATGGTTGTGTTGCCCCAACTCTTTTTACATTTGAATTAGGGTTGCCACCTTTTCTGGAAAAAGATACCAGCCTTCCTATATATTTATCTTTTTTCAATTAATAACATTGGGATCAACCATCGTTTTTACCGACCAGGCCTGTAAAATACCGGCCAGGTGGCAACCCTAATTTGAATGTGGATCATGGGTGAAACAGGTTGGGGGATCCCTGTTCTAACACAATAAACCTAATCAAAAACAACTGCTCATTAGCTGTAACTTGTTGCAGTGGTGCTTCTTGTTGTTCCTACTCAGTTATCATCTGTTTATATTAATTGGCTATTTGGCATTTAGGCATTAGAGCAATGCAATTGGTTAGCACTAGGGTTGTCACCTGGCCGGTATTTTACTGACCTGGCCGGCAAAAATGATGGTTGATCCCAATGTTATTAATAGGGAAAAAAGATAAGTATATAGAAAGGCCGGTATTTTTGTCCAGAAAAGGTGGCAACCCTAATTAGCACTCACCAAACGAATAAACAGGTGCCTGTGTAGAGTTGTTCACATCAACTGGCTTTTACAATGGAAATTTGAGTCACAGCACCATATACGAATATCATTTAAAAAGCCTTTATTAGTATTATGGCTCAGATCAACAACAAACCGCGTTTTATGACCAAGCACGGCCTCTTTTTAAGGTACTGATCTACAACTTTATATTGTTGTGTACAGCGCCACGTATAGACATATGACTAAATCACAGGAACCAATCCAAAACATACATTTAAAAATTCTGTTTTTTATTTATTTTTTGGATTGGCTCCTGTGATTTAGAAATATGTCTATAGGTGGCGCTGTACACAACAATATAAAGTTCTTTGCCCGTGTATTGATCAGTAACTTGAAAAAACAAATATATTATATATTTATATATATATATATATATATAGATATATATATATATATATTGATAATGGGTTGAGTGCAGAGGAATCTTGTATTTGTCTATATGTATTTTGTGGTCACACCCTCATTGCACCCCCGCCTAATGTTTTTAAAAACTAGTGGTGAGCACAACTTTCCCTTGTTTGTTATAGTTATACAAGAGCAGTGACCAGCTCCATGTTGTAGCTCCCACCCCCTCCAACTATAGTCAGGTGATCCCACTGGTGTCTAATAAAAGGGCAGCCAAGTTTGGGAGTTTTACTTTGAAAGCAGCTAGTAAGTTGCAGGTAAAACGTATTCGTCCCGCATAGGACTGGCCAGATATGGGATGACTTTGACGTAGTTGGCCAGCTTAAATATATTGCAATATATGGACAAACAATCCCTGTTTTGTTTAAAGGGTAAGGCATTTTTCAGTAGCAGTATGCACAAAATGTCTCTGTCTTAAATATATTGATAATGGGTTGAGTGCAGAGGAATCTTGTATTTGTCTATATGTTTTTTGTGGTCACAGCCTCATTGCACCCCCGCCTAATGATTTTAAAAACTAGTGGTGAGCACAACTTTCCCTTGTTTGTTATATATATATATATTTTATTGAAAACTTTCCTGTATGGAGAAATTTTGATGGGAGAATATATTGAAGTGCTGGATTATTAGACCAAGACCGTTGACCCTAAACTTGTACAGGTATGGGACCTGTTATCCAGATTCTCAGGACTTGGGGCTTTCTGGATAAGGGATCGTTCTGTAATTTGGATCTTCATACCTTCAGTCTGCTAAAAATAATTTACCCAACAGCATTGTTTTCCGACCAAAAAGAATGAATTATAGCTTAGTTTGGATCAAGCAGAAGGTACTGTTTTATTATTACAGAGAAAAAGGGAAAATGTTTTATTTGGTTAAAATGGAGTCTATGGGAGATGGCCTTCCCATAATTCAGAGCTTTTTGGATAACAGGTTTCCAGATAACAGATCCTATACCTGTATTCACGCTAGCATATAAATTATGTACTTGAATTAAATCCTGTTTATTTGCAGATGTCTTTATTTACAGTTTACCTTGGAGATGGGATGATTCACATACACCCATCCTGTGCTGGGGTTTATCTTAAAATATTCTGGTTGCTGCTGAACTATAGAGTAAGTAATGGCAGCATTGACTCCTTGATCATCATCCAGCGCAACTGCGCGAAGGAAACTTGTTCCAACTGGTGTGTCTTCACGTAGGAAATCTGGAATGGTACAAAGAATGTATTGACACCTTCAGGTGTAAAATAGTTTCTCTAAATTTAAAGGAGAACTAAACCATAAAAATGAATATGGCTAAAATGCCACATGTACTGAACAAATTGCACCAGCCTAAAGTTTCATCTTCTCAATAGCAGCAATGATCCAGGACTTCAAACTTGTCACAGGGGGTCACCATCTTGGAAAGTGTCTGAGACACTCACATGCTCAGTGGGCTCTGAGCAGCTGTTGAGAAGCTAAGCTTAGGGCTCGTCACTAATTATTAATTACTAATCAGCCTTATATTGTGACACTTCTATTCTATGTGTACTGTATATTGTGAGTGGTTCCCTAAGCTCAGTAAGTGACAGCAGCACAGAGCATGTGCAGTGAATCAGCAGAAAAGAAGATGGGGAGCTACTGGGGCATCTTTGGAGACACAGATCTTTACTGCTAAAGGGCTGTGGTTGCTTTGGGCTGGTACAGAAGCACAAACCATGATGTACAACATTTCACTTTAGTTAGGCTTTAGTTATCCTTTAAAGACAATGGGGTTGGTTTAGGGGCAATACCAGTCATTAAGCTGAAGCAGAATACTGAGGTCTTCCATATACCATATTTGCCCTCTGCAGCCAATGAAGAGTCTTGAATGCTTTGTCTATTGACTCCAGAAATAGGACACGTGGCCTATAGTGAATTTATTAGCCAAATACTAATTGAAAAGGGGCATTAACGGTGGTGGAACTCAGACACGGACTTGTGGAGAGGCCACCAAGGACCGGGCCTAGGGTGGCAGGATTTACGGGGGGCGGCATGCTGCCCAACCCACATTGGTTCAGAAACAAGGCGATACGATCGTTTTTTAAATATCCCATGCACCAATCCCCAATGCTCCGGCCTCAGTGATGAAAATTTGAGCGAGTAAAAGGGAACGGAGAGGGGTGACGAACAACAGCGGGCTAGGGGCACCCCCAGTATGTAGATCTGGCCCTGGCGGAACTATCGGGGTGTAGGGGCTTGCACCCTCTCATGGTCCTTCTGCATTTCGCATGTACAAGAATCCGCCACAATGTCCGCTTCTGGAGGGGTGGGGGACCTGCTGCATGGCCTGCACCCGGGCCCCGCATAGGGTAGTTACATTACCGGGCATTAAAATGCTAAAATGAATCGCTGCTTCTTGCTAGAAGAAACCTTGCGTATTGTTCATGTTACATATTAACAAGGATGAGCTTCCATATTCAGATGAAATAATGTAACTGAAGCAGAGAGCTTGACATTTCCAATCTGGCCATTTTTCAAGAAAATTCTGAAACTTTCTGTTCCCATGCCAACGAGGCATATCATTTTATCTCCATCTGCCTCAAAAGCCAAAATCATTTTCAGCCAAATAAAGGCCACGCTGAACATAAAGGACATGCTGGATATACAATCTTTTCTTTTTCTAGAGGAATAAACATAACTCTGTCTTGGCTTATTGTTGTATTTCTTTTCAGGTAATGATTTTATTAGATCCACAGTAAAGACTTAGGGGCAGATTTACTAAAGGGTAAACTGACTAACGCTGGTGAAAATTCGCCAGCGTGACGTCATTTCGGGACTTCGCCAATTTAATAACGGGCGCTGGCGTAAATTCACTAGGGAAGGAGATAGACTCTAGCGCTACTTTGCACTCTTAATGCCAGTCGAATTTGTGCTCTGGCGAATGGACGTAACTACGCAAATTCACTAAGATGCGGATTTTAATGAATGTTACCTCTTGCGCCAAACTTGCCTTCGCCACCTCAGACCGGGAAAAGTGCAATAGAGCAGAAAGGAGTTCCTCAAAAAAAAAATTTGAAAAAAACGCTGGCGACATTTTTCAGGGTGGTAGGCTGCAAAAGATCGTAATTTTTTTTTAGGCTACCTGGCTTCCCCCCTACATTTCCTAACATATGGCACATAAACTATACACTGGGCACATGTGTAGGGCAACTTTATTTTATTTTATTAAGGTTCCCTGGGCTTGTGTAATGTAATGTATTTGCTGCAAAATATACGTCCATTGAAATTTAACTTCCCGCCGTATGCAAATTAGCCAACGCTAGCGCAACTTCGCTTTGCTTGCCGAATTAAGGCTAGCAAAAACTTCGCCAACGTTCGGCGCCCTGGATGCAACTTCACATTTTAGTGAATTAGCGTTGTCATGGCGAATTTTCGACTGGTGAAGTGTGGCATCTGAGCGAAGCCGTCGCTGGCGAATTTCCGCAGGTTAGTGAATTTGCCCCTAAGTTGAAGATCATATAATGACATTTCACTTTAATTTTAAACAAGGAATAGGAATACATTGTAGATAATTGTAAAGAGATCACTAACAGCCTCTTGCCTCTTCCTTTTGGCCAGACACATATATTTAAACCCAGTTTCAATCCCATAAACAGCAGCTTTCCTAGAGGGGGCGGGCCCTGGTGCGTGATGCACAGCCGGGCCCCGCCTCCTCCGTACGGCGTGCTGCCGGGTTGATTTCAGTGGCGTGCGGCGCTGCCGGGGGGCCCTGAGGGGGCGCGGGCCCTGGCCCGCTCGCACCCCCTGCTCCCCCGGTAGTTCTGCCACTGCCCATAAACATTAACCAAGTCTATTGGCTCAAATAGGTCTGCAAATTGTGAAAGGTTAGAATTCATAACCGCAGAGAAATACCCCTTTACCACTCACATTGGTAGCGACTGTTCTCAAACTTTGGGTTGTTATCATTGATGTCAGCGATATGAATGGTTACTTGACAGATACCAATTAAAGGTTCTTGTGCCTGATCAGTGGCAGTCACAGAAATTGTGTATTCCCTCTGCTTCTCTCGGTCAAAGCTTTGCAATGTAGTGATCAAACCTAAAAAAAATAAGTGGTTTAATTCAATCAGGTGAAGTTCTCGGAGTTTGCTGAAATGAATAGAATACAACAGCTGGGTTGTTAGACGGGTATGAGTCTGACATTATTTGTTTGGGTGTAGATTAGCATCCAAATCAACATCAAACAGCTGCCTGGTAGAACTAAGAACAACACTCAATAGTAAAATCCAGGTCCCACTGAAACACATTCAGTTACATTGAGTAGGAGAAACAACAGCCTGCCAGAAAGCAGTTCCATCCTAAAGTGCTGGCTCTTTCTGAAAGCACATGAGCAGGCAAAATGACCTGAGATGCACCTACACACTAATATTGCAACCAAAAAATACACTTGTTGGTTCAGGAATTACATTTTATATGGTAGAGTGAATTATTTGCAGTGTAAACAGTGTTATTTAGAAATAAAAAATACATCATAAAAATCATGACAGAATCCCTTTAAAGGGCATGTAAAGGAAAAAAAATAAAATTCCATTTTTAATTTCTTTAATGAAAAAGAAACCTATCTCCAATATAATTTAATTAAAAAATGTGTACCATTTCTATAAGAAACCTGACTGTATGCAGTGAAATTCTCCCTTCATTTACTGCTGTGGATAGGAATTGTCAGATGGTCCCTAACTGCTGAGCAGGGAAACAATCATACTTATGTACAGCAGGGGGAGCCCCCGCCTTACTTCCCAGCCATGCAGAACTCAAGCAGCTTTGTTTATGACGATCCCTAAGCAGCCCAGACCACACTGAGCATGTGCACAGTCTTAGTCTTGCAAAGATGTTTAACAAAGTTACAAGATGGTGACCCCCTGTAGCCAACTTTGAAAGCATAAATTATTTGTTTGATTAGGCTTGTGGTGCAGTAAGTTCAAGTTTATATTTAGTATACAAAATACAGCATTTCTAGCCTTATTCTATTTTAGACTTTACATGCCCGTTAAACAGATAAAACACAATCTGACAATATGTCCTGTTAGCTGAAAAGTTGATTCACCCAACAATCAGCCTGTGTATTGAGAAAGCAAGTCAAGAAAATAGACAAGATGACAAAGGACAGACACTACCATATAACATTTTAAATATTTTGCCTTCCACAATGAACAGAGATTCAGATCGGGTAGTGCTTCAGCTTTAGGAAAGGAACAACATGTTGAAAGTTGGAATATAGTTTACCTGTTTCTGGGTCAATGCTAAAAGCCGGCCTTGTTCCTTCTCTGTGCATAATGCCATATGTCACTTCTCCATTTAGACCTGTGTCAGCATCATGGGCCTCCACTTGAAAGACAAAGGTGCCTGCAGGCTGGTTTTCTAGAACTGATGTGACTTCACTGTACTGAGCACACTGAGCAAAAAGGAAGACATTAAAGGAGACATTAAAGAAAATGTTAAACCTTTAGTAAGATTTAGATCTTCCATTCTGACTTCCAAACTGCTGCCTGGGTGGAAGGGTAATTAAGCCCTACCAACCAATTAACATAAATTCCAAGCATGAAAGACTAATTGCACATTTTCTTGGGATACTGCTATGTAAATTATAATGATGAGCTTCTCTTTTAAACAAAAGTCTTAAAGTAAGTAGCTAGAAATGTTGTACATTATGTTTTGGGTTTCTGTACCAGCCCCAGCCAATCACAGCCGTTTAGCAGTAAAGATCTGTCTCTCCAAAGATGCCCCAGTAGCTCCCCATCTTCTTTTCTGCTGATTCACTGCACATGCTCTGTGCTGCTGTCACTTACTGAGCTTAGGGACCCACTCACAATATACAGTACACATAGAATAGAAATGTCACAATATAAGGCTGATTAGTAATTAATAAACATAATTACTACATGGCAGCACAGAAACCAGTGCAATTAGCATCAGAATTTAATAATCAGCCCTGTAGCATCAGCTTATATTACAGACCAACCTCATTTTCTGCTGGATAATTAGTGACGAGCCCTAAGCTTAGCTTCTCAACATCTGCTCAGAGCCCACTGAGCATGTGAGTGTCACAGACACTTTCCAAGATGGTGACCCCCTGTGACAAGTTTGAAGTCCTGGATCATTGCTGCTATTGACAAGCTGAAACTTTAGGCTGGTGCAATAAGTTCACTATATAAAACATGGCATTTTTAGCCCTATTCATTTTTCTCCTTTAAAGGGATATTGTCATGGGAAATTTTTTTTCAAAATGAATCAGTTAATAGTGCTGCTCCAGCAGAATTCTGCATTGAAATCCATTTCTCAAAAGAGCAAACAGATTTTTTTATATTCAAATTTGAAATCTGACATGGGGCTAGACATATTGTCAATTTCCCAGCTGTCCCAAGTCATGTGACTTGTGCTCTGATAAACTTCAATCAGTCTTTACTGCTGTACTGCAAGTTGGAGTGATATCACCCCCTCCCTTTTCCCCCCCAGCAGCCAAACAAAAGAACAATGGGAAGGTAACCAGATAGCAGCTCCCTAACACAAGATAACAGCTGCCTGGTAGGTCTAAGAACAACACTCAATAGTAAAAACCCATGTCCCACTGAGACACATTCAGTTACATTGAGAAGGAAAAACAGCAGCCTGCCAGAAAGCATTTCTCTCCTAAAGTGCAGGCACAAGTCACATGACCAGGGGCAGCTGGGAAATTGACAAAATGTCTTCTGAGAAATGTATTTCAGTGCAGAAGTCTGCTGGAGTAGCACTATTAACTGATGCGTTTTGAAAAAAACATGTTTTTCGATGACAGGATCCCTTTAAGAACAAAATAAAATTTCTATATCTATTGCGTTAGTGAAAGAAAAATGAGGAATAATTTGATGGATATATTGAAAGAGATTCTGTCTGATTTTTATGGTGTAGTTTTTATTTATAAATTACACTGTTTACACTGCAAATAATTCACACTACCATGTAAAATTTCATTCCTGAATCAGCAAGGCCATTTTTTTACATTTATAATATTGGTGTGTAGGTGCATCTCAGGTCATTTTGCCTGGTCATGTGCTTTAAGAAAGAGCCAGCACATTATGATGGAACTGCTTTCTGGCAGCCTGTTGTCTCTCAAACTCAATGTAACTGAATGTGTCTCTGTGTTAGGGAGCTCCTATCTGGTTACCTTCCCATTGTTCTGCTGTTAGGCTGTTGGGGGGTGAAAGGGAGGGGTGATATCACTCCAACTTGCAGTAGAGCAATAAAGAGTGACTGAAGTTTATCAGAGTACAAGTCACATGACTGGGGGCAGCTGGAAAACTGGCAATATGTCTAGCCTCATGTCAGATTTCAAAATTAAATATAAAAAAATCTGTTTGCACTTTTAAGAAACAGATTTAAGTGCAGAATTCTGCTGGTGCGTTTTGAAAAAAACATGTTTTCCCATGATAGTATCCCTTTAAATACATCAAAGCACTGAATAAAGTTTTGGTGGGGCATGTCATTTAGAGCAATTGGAACAATATGCTACATAGGACTCCAAAGTTCCTATAGAGGAATGACACAAATATGTCAAAAAATAACTCTTTACCAGAAGAGAATTAAATTTGGTTATTCCTTTGGCTTGGAGGCTTATACTCCAAGTTATTGATCATGTCTCATGAAGAGTACTTCAATGCCCCAAATAATTAACCAAACTTCATGTCCAATGTTTAACTGATCGGTGCCCTGCCAAATCATAGCTTTTTGATGTTGTTATAGACTATTTTAGATGACCATAGACCTTTTCTTGGCCTCAGTTGTCACTGGAAAAGTTTATGTTTATATAAATCTAGACAAACTAAGTTAAGAGATGAGTTAAGAGGTAGGGTGGATTACTGAATGGTTATTTGTGTGTCATTACTAAGTATTCAGAGATAAATTTTAAACTGAAAGAAAAATTGTCAGAAGACAGTTTTGCATTGGGAAGTGAATTTCTCTTCATCTATGATTGAACCAGAAATCCTTCTCTCTATAAAGGGAACTCAAGGAAGATCTCAGAGGGAGAAGAACATATCAGATCAGCTCACCTCACTAAAGACAGGCTTGTTGTTATTCACATCATTTATTCCAACGATAACCTGAGTGAAACTATGCAGAGATGAAGGTCCTCCTGAGGCATTGTCATCAACGGCCGACACGTTGAGCAAATACTGAGGTTTTATTAACTTTGGCTGAGGAGTCGTACGGAGTTTTATGATACCTAAAGTTGAGATCCATTGTAAAAAAAAATGTTTCAGCTATATACTCAGTTAGATATTATATATTAAGGATAAGATTGTTATATGCTTTCCTAACATATTCAGCAAGAAAATGTCAGCAAGTGCTGAAGCAAGATGTGTTTCACCTTTTTATGTAGAGTAAACTGAAAATGTAACATAGAGGGTTACCTTTCTGGCTGTCCAACTCAAAGTTACCCTCCTCATTCCCTCCAACAATCAGGTAGGTCACACCATCGCCATCAGGATCTTTGGCATGCACAGTTGCCACCAATGTATTAGAACCTGCATCTTCTGAGAGGAAAGTGTTGTAGCTATAACAGCAAGAGTCAAACAAGAGGACAGTCACATTATGAAAACTCCTGAACAAAGGCTTTGCGTGCTATTATTGAAAATGAGTACCGGTAACTGATATGTAAACAGTTAGGTAGCAGGAACATCAAATGCCTTTTAGAGTGGCTTGGATGACTTCTTGGCCAAGCATAAGGGCAATGGCACCTCAGGAGATTAGTCGCCAGATATAAATCTCCTCTTCTGTGGGCGACTAATCTCATTCAAGTGGTTCCTCGTATGAAGTGCTTCGTTTTTCCACTGTTTCCTTAAGAGGCAACTTCTGGCATCTTTGGAAAAATGAAGCATTTGGAGGAGATCAGTCACCCACCAAAGAAGAGATTTATTGCGGGTAATGTCTTTGTGTGCCATGTTCCTAATATCCAAAGCAATAGTGATCTCACAGTAAGGGTCAGGGCACACAGGCAGATTCGGGGAGATTAGTCGGCCGGCGACAAATCTCCTCTTCTTCGGGGCGACTAATCTCCCCAAACTGCTTCCCCTTCCTCGTGAGGCAACTTCGGAAAACTAATCGATTTGAGTGCCATCCTGCCGGCGATTTACATTTTAGCCGGCAGGAAGGCAGGGGAGGCAGTTCAGGGAGATTAGTCTCCCCAAAGAAGAGATTTGTCGCCGGGCGACTAATCTCCCCGAATCTGCCTGTGTGCCCTGACCCTTAGGGGCCGATTCATGAAGCTCGAGTGAAGGATTCGAAGTAAAAAAAACATCGAATTTCGAAGTGTTTTTTGGGCTACTTCGACCATCGAATGGGCTACTTCGACCTTCGACTACGACTACGAATCGAAGGATTCGAACTAAAAATCGTTCGACTATTCGACCATTCGATAGTCGAAGTACTGTCTCTTTAAAAAAAACTTCGACCCCCTACTTAGGCAGCTAAAAGCTACCGAAGTCAATGTTAGCCTATGGGGAAGGTCCCCATAGGCTTGCCTAAGTTTTTTTGATCGAAGGATATTCCTTCGATCGTTGGATTAAAATCCTTCGAATCGTTCGATTCGAAGGATTTTATCGTTCGATCGAAGGAATAATCCTTCGATCGTTCGATCGCAGCATTTGCGCTAAATCCTTCGACTTCGATATTCGAAGTCGAAGGATTTTAGTTCCTAGTCGATTATCGAGGGTTAATTAACCCTCGATATTCGACTCTTAATACATCTGCCCCTTATAGTCAATTCCACATTCCCTATAGACTTCAACTCAGTTTTTCTTATGAAACTGAATCTTTGCAACTAAAGTAGGAAATTATATCAAAACACAAAAAAGGCTATAGAACATTTAGAAACACATGTCCTTATAATAAAAGCAATGCAAGCATATATGTAGCAATTTACTAAATGTCCCCATATTAATATTTTGTTTGAGATCAGTACAAATACTACACTATTGTAATTTCAAAACAAAATGACATTTACATTCTTACACTGTCTGAGAGAAAACGGGCGCCTCGTCATTAACGTTGGCCATGCGGAGGCGAATAGAAGCAGTTCCTGTCAGAGGGGGCTGCCCACTGTCCACGGCCACCACCACAAATTCATATATGTGGTTGGCACGTTCATAGTTCAGACGCTGGCTGGAATGGATGACGCCTTGAGATGTGACGGTAAATTCCGAACTCTGAGTATAATAGGAAATCTCAGCGTTGGATCCAGAATCACAATCCTGTGCTAGAACTGTGAGAGAACTCTGCATTAGAATCTAACACCAAACAATGACGTGCCTCCCTGCTGAACACTTATTACCTATCTATATGGCTATATATCACTACTAGAGACTGATGGACATGATATTTACAAGGTTAAACTCAAGGAGGAATAAGAATGTTGAAGGAAACTGAAGTGGAGAAGAAGGTTACCGTGAGAGTATGGGATACCCAAGAGGGAAGGGGTAAGTTTAAGGCAAACTCAGAAAGCCAAGACCACAAGGTTAGTGCAAAAGAAATGGGCAAGGTTGGGCATGTAGGTGTCAGAAATGACAACTTTAGTTAGGTTCAGTACAACTAGATATTTGTAACATTTTTGTGAAAAATCTTTCCCTTTTGCACTCTCTTTGCCTCCAGTACTCCTGCCATTGGCATCACTCCATCAGCATTTGTCTGCTCCAACCCCTGCCCTGGTACTCAGGTATAGCAAACCTTCAGTAACCTACTCACTGTGTGCGATACAACATTCTTTTGCACAGGAGCAATATTTTAATTACACGTTCCCTTTAGTGCAGCAGATGTGCAAATGACAGTACTGGAAAAGTTTGGAGCAACAAAGTCCCAAGGTAATAATGTGTTATTAAGAAACAGACAGCTGGCAGGGAGAAAACAGGCAGAGAAAGACAGACTACCTTGTAACAACGACGTGCCCACAGGAATCGTTTCCAAAATATTGTCACGGCTGTAGATAGACTGTAGGAATTCTGGGGAGCAATCATTGTCATCTGTGATATGAACCATTACCTACAGGGAAAAAACAGTGAGACTAACATAGGCACTATGGCACATGGCTGCTTGGATCTACTTGTATGCTATACTGGGGGGGGGGGTCCAGTTTGATGCATTATTTTAATACAGGTATAGAATCTATTATCTGGAATGCTTGGGACCTAGGGCTTTCTGGATAAAGGATCTTTCTATACAGATCTTAAGTCTACTAAGATATATTTAAAGGAGACAGTGGTGCCAAAAGTTAGGCACCCCCAAGTGATTGTATTTACTTACCGGACACCCGGGGCCAGTGTTCCTATCAGCAGAAAACTGCACCATCCCGGGGTTCTTCCAGTGAGCACCACGGAACAATCGTATTCCTGCTTCTTCTGTATTCTTGCGGCTGCACATGCACAGTAGCGCAAAAAAACTAACTTTAACGAAAAAGCCGACTATTTCATTCTACAGTGCACGAGTCTGCTCCACGAAATTTGAAAAGAGAAGAAGTGAAGACAATCGCTCCGTGGTGCTCACTGGCAGAACCCCAGGCGGTGCAGTTTTCTGCTGATAGAAGTACCAGCCCTGTGTCCAGTAAGTAAATACAATCACTTGGGATGCCTAACTTTTGGCACCCCAAGTATAAATGACATTTCTTCTCTTTAAACATTAAATAAACCCAATAGGATTGTTTTGCCACCAATATGCAGCTTAGTTAGTATCAAGTACAAGCTACTGTTATATTGAAACAAAATAATTTTTAAAAATTAGAATTATTTCCTTAAAATGGAGTCTATGGGAGATGGCCTTCCGATAATTTGGAGCTTTCTCGATAACAGGTTTCTGTATAAAGTATCCCGTACCAGTGTGAAAAAGAGCTCATCTTCCCCAAAGTTTGAGAGCCTAAATCATTTGTTGTGTATTTATTAAATCTGTATATACTATATTTTACTAAATTTACTATAGTCCGTCAAATTGTGGCATAATTATGAGTTACTGGAATGAGTTACTTGTATGGATGCTGCTGGATAAAATGATAAGTGCCGTACATGCAGTATACAAAATAAAGTGATAGAAAATGTTCTAAATGATTTGTATAAAATAGGAAAACCCAAGGAAAGCCCATGGGGACTGTAAGAGAGAGCTATAATTGTACCTCAGTGACACTGCTGAGTCCACTGTCCATCTCCAGAGCTTTCACTAGCAAGTGATAGAGGTGATGCTCGCTCTCATAATCCACTGCATGTGTCAGGCTCAGCTCCCCACTCTCCTGCTGAATTGCAAACAGACCACTAGGGTTCATCAGCAAGGAGTAAGAAATCCGCTTGTTTTGGAAGGACACGGCTTCCACAACAGCTATTCTGTAAGGGACAAGAACAATAAAACAGATTAATTTTACATTTCATTCAGGGCTTTCTCATAAATGCGGAACACAAATACAGTTGTGCAAAAAGAATTGTTTATATACAGTATATGATTTACTTGAACAAACATAGCAGTATTTGGTGAGCTTAGCTTGAAATATGAAGATTTTAAGAGTCTGAACACTAAGGAAGGGAAGCCATGATGGGTGGGAGTGATGTCTACCTTCCTACCTAGAAAGTCATACTGCCACCCAAGGAAAAACTTGGGCTTATTAAAAGAGTAAGAGAAAGAGCTCCCACTTGTCACCAACCTTAAATACATGAGACCTGCAAACCATGTTTTTGTACCTGCATTATCCTCAACCTCATCCTCTATCTCGCAAACACCAGAAGAAACATTGTAATTATCATTGTTGGACCAGTGTAGACAAATAAGTCTAATTTGCAACCTTCCCACTTAACTCCACCAACTTCATTTTTGTGGGTGCCCACAGGTCCCTGGGCCTCTGCAGGAGTCTAGTCCAATGTTATTGGGTGTGCAGCTATCTGAAACCAGCTGAGCAAAAAATCAGGCAAAGGAGCAGCAGGAACCATCATAGAGAACTAAACACATAAAATGCTGATTGTGCATAAGTACAATGTCTGTGGAATAACATTATGGGGTTTTTGGAGGGACTTACTTTTCACCCATGGACATACTTTCTGGAACAAAAAGACTGTATGTCAGGTTAGTAAATTGAGGGGGGCGAGATCCCACCAGGATGGAGATAGAGGCATATGGACTTTTCTTCCCATGCTTATCAGTAGCCAGTACTGTCAGGGCATGTTCCTTATTCCAAGTCAGAGTTATACCTGTTGTTCGTATAACCCCCGTATCCTTATCAACTTCAAACCTCTGGTCAGCACCTAAAGAAATACAAAATACATGATGCAAACAAGATAGTATATCTGCTATTTTTCTCATTCCGAATGCGAACAAAATAACTGCCTACCTACCCAGAAAAAAATAACTACTATAGAGCTACTATAGGCACCACCTCTCTCTACTATCCCACAGTCAAAGTCCCTTCCCAGAGACTATTATCCCACTGTTACTATAGGCACCATCTCTCCCTACTATACCTGCAATCCCACAGTCACACTCCCTTCCCAGAGACTATTATCCACTGTTACTATAGGCACCATCTCTCCCTACTATACCTGCTATCCCACAGTCACACTCCCTTCCCAGAGACTATTATCCCACTGTTACTATAGACACCATCTCTCCCTACTATTCCTGTTATCCCACTGTCACACCCTTCCCAGAGACTATTATCCCACTGTTACTATAGGCACCATCTCTCCCTACTATACCTGCTATCCCACAGTCACACTCCCTTCCCAGAGACTATTATCCACTGTTACTATAGACACCATCTCTCCCTACTATACCTGCTATCCCACAGTCACACTCCCTTCCCAGAGACTATTATCCCACTGTTACTATAGACACCATCTCTCCCTACTATACCTGTTATCCCACAGTCACACTCCCTTCCCAGAGACTATTATCCCACTGTTACTATAGACACCATCTCTCCCTACTATACCTGCTATCCCACAGTCACACTCCCTTCCCAGAGACTATTATCCACTGTTACTATAGGCACCATCTCTCCCTACTATACCTGCTATCCCACAGTCACACTCCCTTCCCAGAGACTATTATCCACTGTTACTATAGACACCATCTCTCCCTACTATACCTGCTATCCCACAGTCACACTCCCTTCCCAGAGACTATTATCCCACTGTTACTATAGACACCATCTCTCCCTACTATACCTGCTATCCCACAGTCACACTCCCTTCCCAGAGACTATTATCCCACTGTTACTATAGGCACCATCTCTCCGTACTATACCTGATATCCCTACTGTATGACTATACCACATTCCCTGGTACTCTGAGGTTGCTTACCTTCCATTAGGTAGTAAGATATTCCGCTACTGGAACTTTCATCATTGTAGTAATGAGCTAACAGCTGGTATACAAGTGTGCCTTTTGGTGCCTCAGCATCAACACAAGCCAAGTAAGGAAATGGATACATTGCCCACTCTAAACTCTCCTCTCTTGGAACAACAATTGTTATATGGCATAAATACCAGTCGCTGTCTGAAAAATAAAAAATAGGGAATTAAAAACAATCAAACGAGTTTAAGAAAATGTCACAAATCAAACAATTGAAGTTGCAATCTATATTACAGGTATGGGATCCATTATCTGGAAACTCGTTATCTGAAAGCTTCAAATTATAGACTCCATTTTATCCAAATAATCCTCATTTTTAAAAGTGATTTTCTTTTTCTCTATAGTAATATAACAGTTCCTTGTACACAATCTAAACAAAGATATAATTAATCATTATTGGAAGCAGAACAAGCCTATTGGGGATATTTAATGTTATGTAATGATTTTATAGTAGACTTAAGATTTGAAGATCCAAATTATAAAAAAGATCCGGAATGCTAGAGACACGCAACACAACACATACATGCGTGTGCTCGAGGGGGCTCCATTCAATATCAGCACAGAGATATTACTACTGTTTGTTCCTAGAAGATAACAGGAAGGTCCCCCAAAGTGTCTATAACTTGATGAATCTGGAGAAAAGGTTCTCAAATTGTCAGCCTGCCCCATCAGGAGCAATGGTTGGGATCCCAGTGTGAAAGTCTGTCAGAGATGATGGTAATGAGTACTTTGATATACAAGGAGCTATTGAATAGTTTTGGGATAAGCCAAGGATGTTTCATCTGCAGCTTTGCAGCTCTAGTTATTTTAATATATCTGAACCCTTTCTATGAGCCAAAGGGGGCCTTGAACAAATGCTAGACCACAAATAATGGGCTTGATTTATTGCTGATTTTTTTTATAAAAGTACCTATAGAAACGCAGATCAAAGCATCGAATTATCTAACTGCAATGACATCAGCTGTAGTATCTGAAAACTAGACAGATGTAACCATAATATGCAGCCTCTATGTCAGGACATACAATTGTTAGAAATCCCACTGACATATGGAAGTCTGAATGTGAATAGGGACTAATAATGGAAGAGCGACCTGGAAAATCCTTATGCAAAATCCCTGCTAATCCTATAAAGCTTGAGAAGTCCCGAAGCCTTTGTATATGATATTTGCCCTCCCTTGCCAAGTGACTGCTGCCCCTTTCAGGAGAGAGCTGGGCCACACTGCGTTATGGAGGGTCTCAGGATTTATCAGTTTAACATGAGGGATATTTAGGATCTGACTTGATCTCCAAAGCAAGGCCAGGCTTTTCTTTCTGATATCCACCAAGGCTTTATCTCACCCCGCTTATTGGATTTCCAGGCCAGGATATCATTGAAAGACTAATTAAAATTAAGCTTCAGTACTTCACATGGACAAAAGGCACTTTGAAAGCTTCCTCATGTGCCTCTGCTAACAATAGTGATTTCTGAGCCTCAACTCCATTGATGTTGGAAGGACCATGACACTTTGATTGAAAGTCACTAGCCCATTTTATTAGTTGCAATTACTTCTGCTTCAAACTTTAATATTTGGGAAGGCATTGCTTTAAACTCATCTTCAGTTGGGTCTAGAAATCTATCTTGGCTTATTATCAGTTTTGCTCATACATTGGAAGCCAAGATGATCTTTCTTTATATTTTAATATTTTGTATTGAATGTCCTTGGTTATTGGAGGGACTTGAATGCTGGGGATCTGCTGCTTGTATTAAAGTTCCTGCACAACCCATTACCTTTTTTTAAAGATTTTATTTAGCATTTGTATTATTATTAATTATTATTATTATTATTATTAAGGAAAGAAATGGGGGAAAAGAAGAACAAGTAAAGGAAGGTGAGCTGGAGAGAAAAAGTTAGGAGCACTGCATAAAGACTGCACCACCAGCTAGGTATTCCATTCGAGTATCTGGTACTCAATTAGGTCAATATTTACCTACAGCCATGTTACCCAAATGAACTCAAATTTAGTGGGGCATCCACCGGCTTGGTACACAAGTTTCTGTTAAGGTATGGAGTCATTTATGAGCTTCTTCCAAAAGTTCAGCCTAGGGGGCCAGTGTAACAATATCACTACTTTTCATAGTAAAATAGCAGTAAATACCATAGTTTTGCAGAGGGCCTTGGCAATAATGTTTCCATAATACCCATGGGGACAAAGGTTGGGTGACAATACATTGGTAAGAATTAAGGCCATATAAGCTCAGTTCAGCATCTCACCAGAATCCCTGTTTCATTGGACATTCTCAGAAGACATGGAAGAAGCTGCCCACAGCATTGAGGCACTTGGGACACTGGTCAGAGACCCCAGGATATATCCTGGCTAGTCTTTGTGGGTTGAGATATACCATAATATGGTCTGTAAGCATCCAAGGTCAGACTGGGCCAGTGGGACACCAGGAAAAAACCCGGTGTGCTCCAGCCCTTGTTAGCTCCGCTGACCTAAACCTACTGCTTTCCAAATACTGTGGGCAACCCCCACTCCTGATCACGGCAAGGAGAAGGTCAAACATGAGCAGACGGCATGTGGGGAGCGAAGGCAGGTTGGCATTGGGTTTGATTGCGTCTAAGTGTGGTGAGCCCCAAACATACCTGTCCTACATTGTATGTATCTATCTCTAGGAGATATAGCTCAGATACTAAGGCTAGAGCATCTGTCCACAATGTCTCCTCTAGTTCTAGTATATCCACACAACACGGCTGCCAAACTTTTTCAATTATTTGACTGCATTAGTGTAGTATACACATGGGTTCACATTTTGCCAAGTCAGCTTGGTGGAAGTAAAGTTCCAGAGGTGATTCAGTGGGACCAGTATGGATGTTTTAGCTGCAGGTATCTGAACAACATTTTAGCTGGGAGTTGGAAATTTGATTTACATTAAATTGTTTACACTCCCTGTGCATACTCATACGCTGTGTCATTTCTTATCATGTGCTGTTACTCTCCTATATATGGATTCATTTGGACCAGACAGGTTGTTTTGTGCAATTTTGAGTGTTGCCTGGAAGGACTTTATTACTGTTCTAATGGGTGGGGAGATATCCCTGTATGGAAACTTAGAGATTACCCTCAATAGTGACTTCCAGTTAGAATCCTGTGCGGGCCCACTTTTTGGAACCCGTCCCCGCAACCTGCAATCTGCAACCCGGACCCGCATCCCGCATTTTTGCCCGTTTGGACCCGCTATCCGACCCGCAACCCGGACTTGCGACCCGCTGACCATCAAGAATCAGGAAGTGCTGGCTTTGTAAACCGGAAGTGACATCATCGGAAGTAGATGTGATCAGAAAAAAAGAGTAAAAATCGCTATTGAGAAGACCCGTGGCCCGACCTGCAAACCCACAGAACCGCCGACCGGCATTTATAACCGCACCAGGAACTTCTACCCGCAACCCGCAGGGTACCGCAAGTTTTTGAGGGTAACCTGCTGGTACCCGAGCTGCTGCAGGACTCTACTTCCAGTACCAGTGCCCAATGGTCTAGGCCTTAAACACCAGTTTAAGCATTAACCAACTGACTAGCGAGAATGTACCTTTCAAAGCAGCCACCAATAGAAGGGAATGTCATCTCTTAAGAGCCAGTCTAGGCTGTGAACTATTTTCTAGAGAAGAGTACTTACCAAATCTCCCGTTTTCTGCAGGACAGTCCTGATATTGACAGGTCAGCCCGCAGTCCCAGGTTTCTTACTGAAATGTCCCAAGTTTCTCTTTGATCTCCTGCACTGATGCCAGAAAAAGTTACAAAGTTTCTGAAACTTAATTAAAATAAGAGCATTTTTGGCAGAGAGCCCAGAACACTGAGCGGCTGCGCTTGGATACTTTTGTAACAATTTAAAATAAGCAAAGAAACAACTGTAACAATTTAAGATAACCAGGTCTCTTGGGAGAACTGAGACTCACAGCTTAAATGGCAATTCACCTTCATTAGCAAAACTGTAAGAACACATAAAAAACACAGAAATAAAACCAAGGAGGAAATCCCAGCCCTAAAAATTATTACTGCCTGTAGGTTTTATAACAACTGCTGTAAACTGCTCTTTCTGCACCAAACTGTACTATAACTTTTAGGCAAAACTACAATTCATCCTTAAAGGGGACCTGTCGCCTTAAGAAACAATTCCAAATCATATTTTTTGATAGTCAAGAAAAATAAACTTCACTTACACTATGAAAATTAATGAAATCAACCAAACCAGGATTTGGGTTTCATGTTTAATTTAAAAAGGACTTTTTTTTATGTGTGGGTGACAGGTCCCCTTTAAGCTATGTGAGATGGTTGCTCACTAGGATCCTGATGTCCTGATTTCACAAATTTTGAATGAGCTGTAACCTTGAGAAGCATTGTACTGTGATAGACTGACCCTGGGGCAGAGTTACCATCAATACATTGTCATTACATCTAGATGTCCATTGAGCAGTGCCGGAGCAGAGCCTTAGCAGAGAGAGCAAAGCAAAAGCAGGACATAGTTACATAGTTATAGTTACATAGTTAAATTGGGTTGAAAAAAGACAAAGTCCATCAAGTTCAACCCCTCCAAATGAAAACCCAGCATCCATACACACACCCCTCCCTACTTTCACATAAATTCTATATACCCATATCTATACTAACTATAGAGTTTAGTATCACAATAGCCTTTAATATTATGTCTGTCCAAAAAATCATCCAAACCATTCTTATAGTCATTAACTGAATCAGCATCACCAGGCAGTGCATTCCACAAACTCACTGTGAAGACATAAAAGTAAAGGTGGCCATACACGGGCAGATAAAGCTGCCGATATTGGTCATTTGGACCGATTTGACAGTTTATCTGCCCGTGTATGGGGGCTTCCGACGGGTCATCCCGATCGATATCTGGCAACGATATCGATCGGGAAGGTTTGATTTTTAACCGACCGACCCGTCGGAGGCCCCATGGCGCATCGTAATTCGATCGTTCGGCCATACGACCGAACGTTCGAATTACCCCCGATATAGCCATGCCGTTAGTGGCATATTGGGGAAAGATCCGCTCGTTTGGCGATGTCGCCAAACGAGCGGATCTTTGAGTCTATGGCCACCTTAACGCACATGTGAGTGGTTGAAAGACATGTTTCTTACATCTGTGGTTAGTTGGGCACAAACTTTAGCATTGGCCTATTGAGGGTTTAATAGCATCTGCTCCACCTCACAGTTCTGCCAGAATCTATGTCATTCTCTCTACATTGGGACAGGGGTTCCTTCCAATTAAGGAGGCAAAGACAATTTTCAAAATACATTTAGATGTTTTACAGTTCTAAAGGTGGCCATAGACGGACCCATAATATCATATGAAACATACGTACGATATTCAGTGTATGTATGGCAGAAGACTTGGATATCGTTCGGCTCGTCGATTGGGCTGGACAGAAAATTTTGATCAGGTGCCTTTGAAGGCAGCCGAACATTGGCCATTGTTAGTGCTGAATCATCAGATACAGGTAGAATTCCATTGTTTCTACCTGTATGTCTGACGATTCAGCTCTACATGTGTATTCAAATGAACTATCTTTCTTGGAAAGATCTTATCCAGGAAAGATCGTCTATGGCCACCTTAACACTGGAGTATCATGATGGATCCATATATAAGCATTAAGCAACTGACCCTGTGTCCCTACTCTACAACACTGGTTTGTTAGTCAGCTGCATACTTCATACATCTATATACAATATCTATACTTCTTACATTGGTGCTTGCTGGTCATATTATTATGTATTTATTATCCATACTTCCCACCAATGATGCCCTTGTCATATACTTCCTACCATCGGCTTGCTAGTTATACCCACACTATACCCTATTCTTTCCTTAATAATTATACCCATATTCCCTACTGCTACTTGCTAGTCATAGCCATATTCCCTACCATTGCCTTAAAGGAGAAGGAAAGCTACCAAAGCAGTTTACTGCCAATAGATTAGACGCAATAGTGCAAGTTATAACACTATATTTATTCTGCAGAATGCTTTACCATACCTGAGTAAACAGCTCTAGAAGCTCTCTGTTTGTTTAGGATAGCAGCTGTCATATTAGTTTTATTTGACATCACGTCCTGCCTCTCTCATAGCTCTCTCCTGCTCACTCATAGTTCTGGGCTCAGATTACAGCAGGGAGAGAGGAGCAAACTGAGCATGCTCAAGCCCAAGCCCTGGAGGTTTATGCTGAAAGAAGGAAGTCTGATACAGAAGCCCATGTGTACACAATAGAAGGAAAGCAATGTGTTTCAGAGGATAGAGGACTCAGACTTTGAGGATTTACTGGAGTATTTATATAGACCTTTCTGATAAAGCTTACTTAATTTTAGCCTTTCCTTCTCCTTTAAAGTGCTGGTCCAGCTTTAAGTTAACTATTAGTATGTTATAGATTGGCCAATTCTAAGCAACTTTTAATTTGGTCTTCATTACCTGTTCATAGTTTTTGAATTATTTGCCTTCTTCTACTGACTCTTCTTCACTGACCCCCATCTGACTCCATCTAAAAAACAAATGCTCTGTAAAGGCTACAGTTGTATTGTTATTGCTACTTTTTATTGCTCATCTTGAAAAGGAAGCCCTGATAGAATTAAAACCTCCACCTCCCCTCCCTTTCAGAACAAGACACCTTCAGGAAAGGCAGAGTTAACTCATTTTTGGTCAGAAACTCTTGGGTCTGCTCAGGCCATTAAACATGGCCTCATTAATTTCAACTTCCATAAAATGCGGCACTAGGTAGTCACTAAGTAGTCTTCTCTAGAAAATAGTTCACAGACTAGACTGGCTCTTGAAGGGGTGGTTCACCTTTACATTAACTTTTACTATGTTATAAAAATGGCTAATTCTAAGCAAATTTCCAATTGGTCTTTATTTTTTATATAGTTTTTGATTTAACTCTTTCCAGCTTTCAAATGGGGGTCACTGACCCCATCTAAAAAACAAATGCTCCGTAAGGCCTTTTATTCAAATCAACACATGGTTGCTAGGGTAATTTGGACCCTAGAAACCAGATTGCTGAAATTGCAAACTGGATAGATGTTGAATAAAAAGCTAAATAACTCAAAAACCACAAATAATAAAAAATGAAAACCAATTGCAAATTGTCTCAGAATATCACTCTCTAAATCATACACAAAAATAGTCAACAATCCCCTTTAAAACAGCCTCATAATCCTTATACACTTAATCATATTCATACTCCCTAATGTGGCTTGATGACCAGCTAGTCTTATCCACACTCCTAACCATTTACTTGGTAGTCAGATCCATAAATAAAATAATAATAGGCTCAGTCTGTATTAAAGGGCTTGTTCATCTTCCAACACTTTTTTCAGTTCAATTGCTTTCAGATAGTGTCACGACTGGCACCCAACACCAGAACAAGTGCCAAGCACCCTGGTCTCGGCTTCACCAGTAGTGTGACCACCGTTGGGCTTCGGGAGGAGCCCTCAGCTTACTTGGGTGCCACCTGGACTTAACG
This sequence comes from Xenopus laevis, assembly GCF_017654675.1. Classification (NCBI taxonomy): domain Eukaryota; kingdom Metazoa; phylum Chordata; class Amphibia; order Anura; family Pipidae; genus Xenopus; species Xenopus laevis. The sequence goes on along the minus strand of NC_054382.1, from coordinate 117,090,587 downwards.
AGAGGTGTAAGGCGAGATGTTCTGGCTGGCGAAGGGGCACGGCTGTTTAGCAGAGTCTTTTGGGCCGAAGGTCACAGTACAAATGGAGCAAGCAAGAGAATCGTCAGACAGGCTGGGTCGAGGCAGGCAGATATCAAGAATCGTCAGGCGGGCTAGGGTCAAACCGGGTTGTCAATCAAGGGGTTAAGCAGGAAGAGTTGTCGTAGGCAGACAGGGTCAGGATACAGAATGCAGAATAGTGAGGAACAGGCTGGGTCAAACACGGGTAATCAAACAGACAAGATACGGAACAGATCGGATGCACAAGGCTCAGGAACCACTAGAAACAAGTTCTATCACGGGCAAGGTGCTGTGGACAGAATGGGCTTAAATACTGTTTGAATTTCGCGCCTTTAAATGGAAGGAGGCGTGCCGCACGCGCGCCCTATAGAGGAGCTGGCGCGGCTAGGAAGAAGGAAGGTGCGGCGGGCGTCCCCGCCGATGGCGCTCACAGATAGTTTACCAGAAGTAGACTTTTTAATTAATTTCTATTTTCAATTTGTTTCTAATATTGAAGTTTAAGGGTGAAGCCACACAGAGCTCCTAGTAGCAGCTACTTGTCACGGCTACAAAATGGTGATAATTGGCTTTGCTAAGACGCTACTGGGGAATGTAATATGTGTTATTAGCGCAAAAAAACCTTCACAGACCCCTCTGCAGACCTCCATAACTTCCTCGCAAAGTTTGCAAATATTCGCTGTGTATGTAATAAAATCTCCAAATCGGAACAGTTTTTTTTTGACAAAATATTTAATGAGCAGGTGAAAGTCCAGAGCAGGTGTTAACCTTTACTATAATGATCGTTGTAATATTCAAAAGTGAATTATTTTTTCAGATTTGCTGAATCTTCACGTGTGCCACCACCCTAAAGCTGATCTGGGAGGGGGGTTGCCGACTCTTTAACTTTTCTAAATTGATACATTTAGTTGATACATTTCTTATGTTTGTCTCTGCTGAGCAGAATCTCTGGGTTTCATTACAGGCAACTGTTAGAATTGATACAATAGTTGCTAATACTCCAGAGATGCTGCTGCTGAGGAATGTATCAACTAAGGATGCACTGAATCCAGGATTCAGACAAGATTATGTCTTTTCCAGCAGGATTCGGCCAATCCAATGCCTGGCTGAACCAAATCCAAAGGAAGTCAAACATTTTTAACTGTGCACACAGTTCTCTTTCCCACTCATTTTCTTCATTTATATATGCAAATTAGGATTCGGATTCAGTTTGGTATTCGGCCGAATCATTTACAAAGGATTTGGGATTCAGCCAAATCCTAAAATTGTGGATCCAGTTCATCCCTAGTATCAATTTATGTAGCAAATTGAAGTGGCTCCTCAGAATAACAGCCAAAGTACAGGTAGCCCCAGGAGTGAGTGGCCCAACACATCACCCAAACATTTGACTGTGCATGCCTACACCGTAGCTGTACACCATTTCTGTATGAGAAAAAAGAGATCGGGGGAAGGACAAATGTGAGTGTGTAGAGAGAAGAGATTAGGGGAATAAATAAAGTGAGGGAAGAGTGGAGGAAATGTTTTTGGGTGAGGCACAAAAGTTTTGGGGTGAACCCGTGACCGGACCCCAGTGCAATTCTGGACATGTAAAATGCTTCACACCTAATTATTTCCCTCGCATATTAAAATATTTAATTTTGAAATCTGACATGGGTCTAGACATATTGTCAGTTTCCCTGCTGCCCACAGTCATGTGACTTGTGTTCTGATAAACTTCAGTCACTCTTTAGCGCAGAGACACACGGTCAGATTTGGGGAGATTAGTTGCCCAGCGACTAATATCCTCTTCTCCCCGAACTGCCTTCCCACCGGCTAGAATGAAAATCGCCAGCGGGATGGCAATCGGAGCGCTTTGTTTTCCGAAATCACCCGCAGATTCCTCGTCAGGCAAATTCGGGCGACTTCAGAAAACGATCCGATTGCCATCCCCAAGATTTACATTCTAGCCAGTGGGAGGCACTTCGAAGGGAGATTAGTCGCCCTGAAGAAGAGGAGATTTGTCGCTGGGCGACTATTCTCCTCAAATCTGAGCGTGTGTCTATGTCCTTACTGCTGTACTGCAAGTTGGAGTGATATCACCGCCTCCCTTTCCCCCCCCAGCAGCCAAACAAAAGAACAATGGGAAGGTAACCAGATAACAGCTCCCTAACACAAGATAACAGCTCCCTGGTAGATCTAAGAACAACACTCAATAGTAAAATCCAGGTCCCACTGAGACACATTCAGTTACATTGAGTAGGAGAAACAACAGCCTGCCAGAAAGCAGTTCCATCCTAAAGTGCTGACTCTTTCTGAAATCACATGACCAGGCAAAATGACCTGAGATGCACCTACACACCAATATTACAACCAAAAAAAATACACTTGCTAGTTCAGGAATTAAATTTTATATGGTAGGGTGAATTATTTTCAGTGTAATTTAGAAATAAAAATACAGCATAAAAATCATGAGAGAAACTAGTGAATATGTGCATATGTCCTTTATAGAAGTGCTCCAGTAGGATTGTTATTATCTATTATTTATATATATCCCCAAAGCCTGACAGTTAGAAAGTAAAAGTGACAAATATAGGGGTTCTAGTTGGACAATAACCACAGCAGAGATGCATATACAGTAGATGTATATAGAGGTATATAGAGGTATATAGATGGATATAGATGTATATAGATGTATATAGATGTATAAAGAGGTATATAGATGTAAATATATGTATATAGATGTATATAGAGGGATATAGATGTATATAGAGGGATATAGATGCATATAGAGGGATATAGATGTATATAGAGGGATATAGATGCATATAGAGGGATATAGAGGTATATAGAGGTATATAGCCGTATATAGAGGGATATAGATGGATATAGATGTATATAGAGGGATATAGATGAATATTGATGTATATTGATGTATATTGATGTATATAGATGTATATACAGTTATATAGAGGGATATAGATGTATATAGAGGGATATAGATGTATATAGAGGGATATAGGGTGGGATTTGGACAGAATGGTATGTGTCTTACCTTTCTCCAGGTCGTGCACTTTCACCTGCACCTCAGTCTGTCCTCCCTGCAGCCGGTGGGTCAGGTACAGGCGCCCCGAGCCGCTCTCTATCCGCACCGGGGGGTCGGGGGGCCAGCTGATCTCAAACCACTTTCCCCGGTATCTCTTATCCGGCACAATGAACAGGCTCTCTCCAAGGGCACCGACCGCGGGTACCCGCACAGTGTAGGAGCAGGAGACCGCGGAGGGAATCAGGGAACGGCCAGAGCGGCGGGACAGGGGGGAAAGGGGCAAACTGGAAGTGGCAACTGGCAGGGATGGGACTGGATTAGCCCCAGGTCTTATAGCGGTAACTTTGTGGAATTCAGCAGAATTTACCACTGGCCGGGTAACTATTGGCAACGTGGGGGTAAACAGGGAAGAAGTGACACTGGGAAAGGGCACGATATTGGCCGATTTACCCCCAGAAACCCCCTGCTGCCCCGAGGTGAGTGGCTCTCCCCTTCTGACAAGTTCTCTGCTCTTGGAATCGACTGCGATACGATAACTTCCCGGCGCTAATATCTGCGCCTGACACGCTGCTGCCGCGAGGATCACAAGATAGGCACCAGCCAGGAGGCAGGGATACTCCATGTTCCCTCTAGCAGCAGCCACCCCTGCACCCTTACCTGCACCCTTACCTGCACCCACAACTCACCAGCACACTCTGGTGCAACTTCTACTGATGCACCAATCTGTGTGCGACCCCTACTGTCATGTGTGTGACCCCTCCTCCCTCCCCCCAGGAACCCACACAGAGAACTACACGCCCAGCAATTCAGCCTCTGGACTAGTGGTGCTTCAGTCTGGGAGCTGCTTCTATGCAGCATGACAATGTGACAACTGATGCCATCAATTCATTTATTATGCACCTGTCTAGTGCTAGAAATCCCTATTTGGGGAAATGAAAGCAGAGCAGGCAGTAACCCTTCCAACACTTTCATCTCTGTCCCTGAATATTAACCACCTACTGGATCTAGTGCTACAAGTTCCTATTCCTGTAGGGCAGAGTTGTCACGTCTATTTTTCAAATCCAGCCCAAGTCAGCTACAAAACCAGCCCAAAACTAGCCGAGAGGCACTTCAAAAGTAGCCCAAATATAGCACAATATGCACAATGAAAAAAGTCTAAAAATAAACAAATATATGTAAAAATAAGTTTTTTTTCTCAAATCGTTACGGTTTCATAAATTTTTCCATGAAACAAAATGGGACGGATTTGCCCATCACCGGGGTGTAACTACAGAGGGGTGCCCAGGAGGTATAGGGGGCCCATAACCCCCTAATACATATACAATTTCAATAAATATTGGTGAAACAGCTCAGCCTCTAGACATTTTGGTGGCCAGAAGATTTTTGACCCAAAATTGTCTGAAATTGAGGAAAGTCACCGGAAAATGAGAGAATGGGACGGAAGACTGGGGTACAGAGGCCAAAATCTGGTAACTCCTGATTTCTACACAAGTCAGTCCCATTGCATGCTGGGTATTGTAGTCTTACATTAAAATATGCAGTTGGCAAACTGTTAAACAAAAACTACATTACCCAACATGCATTGGGCGACGCAGGCTCGGCACATTAGGGCAAGACAAAACTTTGGCTGGTTTCCAAAGCACAAACCAGCCAAAGGCCCAAAAAATAGCCCAAACCCGTACCTTGGCTAGTTTGCACTTTCAAAACCAGCCTGGGCTTTAAATTAGTAGCCCAATTTGGCTGGAAAACTGACAACCTGTCAACCCTGCTGTAGGGGAAAGCAATTCAGCCTCAGCCTTCCTTATATAGACGGTTTATACCATTTTATTGAAATCCTTGGGTTTTTTTTAGTGAAATCTTTTTAAACGGTTTCCTTTTTATCCTGCTCAGAAAATCTTCTTCTTATTCTAATACTGTTTTCTCTACTAAGGGCCATGGGATCTGTGGTTTTATAGGATAGTTAGTTCTTACACAAGAAAGATAAAATAATATTAACACCACATTCCCAGAAACCCTGACTTTCTTAGCTTTGTGGGGTCCCTGAGACAGAAAAATATCAGACAGCCTAACTGGACTTCTCCACCTACTATTTTCCTTTTTCTTACTCATGGTAAGCAGGTATATGAATTTTTCTGGATGAATTGGGATTTTTAGTTAAGGACTTAATCACTTTATATTTATAATTAATTAATTGTACAACTGAGTGCAACAGATTGAATGATTTTTTAATTAATTAAAAAAATGTTTTTATGAATTCCTTACGCAACAAGTCACTTTATATTTCTTAGCACTTATGCACTTTAAGTGCTAATAAAGCGATTATTCGAACCACATAAATATTATTACACAAGCACTTTATTGATTATAAGAAATTTAATTTCATCCACAATTATATCTTATTGTTACCAATTATAACAGAACTATATTTTAATAGAAAGTACAAGCATCCAGTGTTTTAAAGAAACTGTGTTAGTGAATTAATTTTGATTGGTAACTAAGGGATACTTTTCTTTCTCTTCTTACAATTTAATTCCCAATATTAAAGGAACAGTAACGCCAAAAAATGAAAGTCTTTTTTTTTTTTTTTAAACTTGTTTTTTATTGGAAATGTCAAGGTACAATCACAATAGAGTTTTACACATGGTTCCATGAAGCAGAGAGTATAGTAATTGTGATTTTAAACATATAGCATTTCAATAACATTTTAATAACAATATAAACATTCAGCTCAGTCATGGCTTATAGCTGTGGGGGGGGGTAAGATCTATGGGGATTAGTTCTGATAGGAGGTTAGTAGTCTGTTGGTTAGATGGCTTCTGGGAGGCGCGGTATCGGGTCTTGGTAGCTCTTGTTGTAATGTTGCTAGATATTGGGATGATTCCACAACCAAAGGATGATCCTTGAGAAGTTCCATGTCATACCATGACGTATGTCTAAAGGTATAGATTGTGAGGTATTTGATGTGTTGTGGGAGGTGTGCTATGTAGGTAGACCAGGTGTTAAAGGATTTTGATGTATTGTGTTCCTTCCTGGTTATAGTTTCCAACCAGTCCATATGGAAAATATGGTGCAGCTTTTGTTTCACCAACGTCATTGGTGGGGGGTCGGTGTGTAGCCATTGTTGCAGTATCGTTTTCCTGGCAGCTGCTGCCAATCTGCCCATGAGATGTTTGTCAGTTTTCGTGATTTGTGGAAATGAATCAAGAGTACTGAACAGAGCCCATGCTATGTGTAATTGGAAGGGTTTCCCTAACATCTGTGCACCATATGAAGCGACTTCTTCCCAAAAAGATTGCATTAAAGGACAAGACCACATGGTATGGATTAAATTTGCTCCGGGAGCGTGGCATTTTAAACACACATCAGAGGAGAGGTTACCCATCTTAAATCTTCTGAGTGGGGTAAGATACGAGTTGTGGAGAATTTGCAATGACATTTCCTGAAACCTGCTTGCCGGAAGTAATGTCATAATTTTAGTGTGTTGTTTCAAGATGTCTGATTCTGTAGTATTAGGTATCTCCTTAATCCATTTAAAATTAAGTTTATCATCGTTATCTATGTCCAGAAGTGGGTTAATGGTTTGATAAATAAATGAAAGTCTTTTAAAGTAATGAAAATATAATGCACTGTTGCTCTGTATTGTTAAAACTGGCGTGTTTGCTTCGGAAACTCTACTATAGTTTATATAAACACGCTGCTGTGTAGCCATGGGGGCAGCCATTCAAGCACAGGATACACAGTAGATAACAGATAAGTACTACTATAGTTTATATAAACAAGCTGCTCTGTAGCCATGGGGCAGCCATTCAGGGGAAATGAAAACAGAGCAGGCAGTAACCCTTCCAGCATTTTACTCTTGTCTCTGTCCCTGAATATTAAACACCTACAGTATCTAGTGCTACAAATCCCTATAGGGGTAATGAAAGCAGAGCAGGCAGTAACCCTTACATCACTTCCCCCTTGTCTCTGATTAGTAGCACGGGACAGACAACTTTCTATTGATACCAGGGCCACCATCATAGATCACAGGCCCGGTCATTGTTGGACTGGGGGGGCCCAGGGCCCACAGCCTCAGGGGCCCCCCTACACCATCCCCGGGCCCCCCACTCACAAAGTCCTCAGTCTCTACACCCCTCCCCTGTCGTGCACGCACCTCTTTCTAGCGAGCGTCAGGGAGGTAAGGAGAGGGAGTTGCAGGGAGTGGGTCTGGGTAGGCAGGGCCCAAAAGAGCCGAGGCCCACCATACAACAAAATTTCAGGGCCCCCTTGTCCCTGCCCACTCCAGCCCCAAAGCCCCACCCACACCACAGTAAAAAGGCCACGCAGACTCCCCCACACACACACAAGTTATAAAAAAAACATTGGCCGCCAGGGTCCTAAATAAAAGTTTTTAAAAAAACATTAGTGGTCAGGGCCCCACTACAAATTAAAAAAAAAAATCCAGCCCCTCCCCCCCATAAGTAAAAAAAAAAAACATAGGCACCAGGGCCCCCATAAAAGCTTTAAAAAAAAGTATATAGTTTTAAAATAAAACATTGGTGGCCAGGGGTTTAATAAAATACAAAAAAACATGGTGTTCAGTGGAAACTTACCTTAGACTCCGTTTCCAGCTTTGGATCTTAGGCACTGTCAAGGTGGGGGGCTTGGCTAATTCAAAAAGTGCAGCACAGTCAGGCCCCCCTTTAGACCCGGCATAGATGTACCCCCTGTTCCCCCTCTGATGGCGGCACTGGTTGCTACTAATCCCTATTATTATTATGTCAGTACACTGTGCATTGAGTTATGTTGGTCCAGTCACAAATTTAAGAGCAGCACTGAATAGAATTGAGGCACAGGACTCACTTTCCCAGGTAGCTGGCACCATGCCACCCAGTAATCAGGGGGTAATAACAGGCTCCACTATTCCCTTCATTAGCAGCAACTCTATCTGATCTATTAAAAGAAAATGACATTCTCAGTTACCAAATACAAGCAGATTAGCCAAGAATCCCAGGAGTCACAGAGCTCAGGTCTAATATTTGGGATTATGTTGTTGAAGGATGCCATTCATTGACGGATAGGGGGGAAAGAACTGTTACTAATGAGGGGGTTAGGCAGAGTCAGGGGATTGACTCTGCCTAACCCCCTCATTACTAACAGATTGATCCTTTAGAAACCAGAGAGAATTTGTATATTACTAACGCAGAACAATAATTTCGGATATTAACTGGTTTTACAGTTATTTCTGAAGTTGCAATTAAAAGCAGTCTGCTATTCCTTTCCCAGCTTGCTTGACTACTCAAAAAATGTAGCAGAAAAATCACCAGTTTCCACAATGCCTCGCATGCCTCTTTTTCTTTCTCCTTTTGAGATCTGATAACAAGCCCGGTATTGTAGGAACTGGAGTTTTGGCTGGAGCAGAACTAATGAAATATTGGAAAGTTGCTTAACATTAACCAAAAAGTTATATTTTTCCATGTATATTTTTAATTCTTCGGGGGGGGGGGAGCATTTCCTTTAAACTATTACACCTGAAAGTAGAAAAAGGTTTTCTGGAAGCTTAGTACCATGAACCCTTTATTTCTCAGTTAGGTATGTGTATATTAAATATATATCACATCGAGTATTGACACTCACCCAATATCATATCAAATCCAGGGTGCATCTCCTAAAACGTTTCGCAATAATTGTAGAAATTGGAGTCACCGACATAAGCACTGGTGAATTTATTGAACTTCTTACATAATTATATATATATATATATATATATATATATATATATATATATATATATATATATATATATATAATATGCTTAGTAAGTAAATGTTTATGCCAAGGCTATCTCAAAACCACTTCTCAAATGTTTGCTTTCAGTGTTCTGCCTCCGACCTTGTCTAGTGCTCCGTGGATTAAAGATAGGGATGCACCGAATCCAGGATTCGGTCAATATTCGGCCTTTTTCAGCAGGATTCAGATTCGGCCGAATTCTTCTGCCTGGCCGAACCAAATCCGAATTTGCATATGCAAATTAGGGGTGGGGAGGGAAATTGCGTGACTTTTGGACACAAAACAAGGAAGTAAAATGTTTTTCCCCTTCACACCACTTATTTGAGTATGCAAATTAGGGTTTGGATTCGGCCAAATCTTTCACAAAGGATTCGGGGGTTCGGCAGAATCCAAAATAGTGGATTCGGTGCATCCCTAATTAAAGACTTTATAGTGTTCTTCCTACAGATGGCTGAAAAAAGCTAATCTAATTTTTCCAGCACAGGTATCAGACTAACTGGCCTATAATTGCCAGGCTGAGCTTGTGTCCCCTTTTTTTAAATTTGGGAATTACATCGGCAATCCTCTAATATTAGGACACATCAATCTAAAAACTTTAATCTGACGGATTATTATCCTTTATTTCAATAGCACTGGCATGTGTGCAATGGGCTTTGCAGATATTGTTCATTATTCCAGTTAGTTTCTGCTTCAGTGTAGCTTATACTCTACACTTTCTTATATGAATTTGGAGCTTGTTTATGAGCTCAGGTGATCTATAAATGAATCTTCTAGTGTCCTACACATGAACATTGCCCATATTACAGCCTGGCCACTTGAATCTATCCTGCATTCTCTCTGGGGGAGGCCTAAAAAAAGGTAATTTATTATGTTTCATTTTTAACAGCTTTTTTTAAATAAAACATTTCCCCACACTGTGCATGAAACCAACACAAGGCAAGACACTTAACAAAACGATGAGGAGCCCATTGGTGGTGCAGGGCCTATCTACTAGTGCATTACTCTGTAGCGGGAAGACGGAGCAGTTACAATAGGAAATGAAACAGGCCAAATACATTAAGAGAATTTATAAACTCAATAATAAAGAAATAGCAAACAGGAAATAAGGCCAAAGTACCTTCCTCAAAACTGCGGACTACAATTGGACTACAATTACCAGCAAGCTTAGCTGGAGAATTGCAAATTAAATATATTTTAGTCAAAATGCGTTTTTTGTAACTAGGGAGGTGTGATGATGACAAGGCAATAGGTTATTAAATAACCAAACCTTTGTGACTTTTTCCAGAATACTTTTTTT